>NC_088934.1:31180000-31205000 GCF_038396675.1 Hydra vulgaris | reverse complement strand
GGCAGCTAAAAAAGTGGCCATTCAGATCCATTCGAGTAAGTTCATTAAAATCATGTGTAACTATCGCTCATTGTATATTGGCTGCAAGGAAAACTGTTCAGATGACTTCGATTTAAATGCCATACATTTCTTCTATTTGTGGCATACAAGGTAATTTTAGTCAATTTAAAAGACCAGAACAAGAGCAAATGGTCTTATTAAAATATGTTCAACACTAGGAGGCTGGAAAATCTTTTATTATTTCTTTCTAAAGAATGTCTTTTAAAATGAAATAATTGTTATTTAACAAGTTAGTAGTTTTAATGTCCTCAAATTATTTAAGTTGCCTCAAAATGTAAACATTTACTTTATATTTTAAAAAGTATTTATTAACAATTGCAAGAGGTCATTTGTTGATTAAAGCATTATTAGTGGTATTGGGATGGAGTATCTTATATTTTAAGTTACAAAACAAAAGAATTGCATTTGAAATTCCATTCATTCTAAGTTTATACAAATAATCAGTCTCTCCCTTATCTAGAGATAATTTATAAAAACTTATGGAAGTTCTTGAATCAAAATTTATTTGAAGTTTTTTCTCAGAGAATAGGAATAATTTTAAATATTATTTTTTTATTGTGGAAATAATATAAACATATTTAAACAAAGTGCTAAAGTTTTAGACAAATTTGAAAAGTTTTCTTTCAAATTATGTTTCAAATTTTTAAATAACTTTGCAAACACAGTTGTCCATAAAAGGATCCTAACCTCTTCGGAAAAGACTCAAAAAATCCTTTGCAGGAGTGATTCTATAGGCTATGGTGATCACTTTAAAACAAAAATTAAAAACTTTTAATTACTTTTAATTACAGGAGAAAATTGCATTTAGAGTTTTTGCCTAATTTACATGAGAAACTTAATTTTTAAAATGCGTTACCACTGCAAAAAGTCACAAACAAAAAACCATTTGTTTTATTTCAAATGTTGCAAATATCTCTTAACAACATTGTATTAAGCTATTACTTTTCTTTTTTTTTTCCTACTTTAATAAAAATTCAAATTTAAAAGCAAAAAAATTGAAATATGTTGGTGCCAAATATTTGCCGCTGATGTAAACAAATAAATTGGAGTTTTTGTTAAAAATTTATGTCTTTATCAAAAAATGCCTATTTCAGCAAAACACATCGTGATAAGCAAACAGATTTTCTGCAAAGCAGAAAATCTGTTTGCTCATTTTGATGAGTTGTGTTCGAAGAAAAAAGAGTTTGTGTTTGAAGAAAAAAGAACCATATTAACTGATATTTTGATTGAAAAAGTCAGGAATATTTTTAAGTGTAATGTTAATTTCAATGATGACAAAATTCCAAACGGTATTTGCAATTCATGTAGAGGCAAACTACAACGACTTGATACTGTCAGTATTGTTGGACAGATACCAGACTTGTACTATTTCAATCCGATAGTCATTAAGCCATCTACAAGATATTCTAGTGCTTTCCAATGTAAAACTTGTAGGGGTAAAAGATTACTACATCTGTCCAACAACATCTCTCCAAGATTATCTGTACAATTTTGTCCAAGTTTACTCTAATAACATCTTTCCAATATCATATGAAAATTCAACAACCCTTAACAACATATTTAGAAATGGTAGTTTTTCTCTAAGTCCAACAACATCTGGAAGAATTTTGCATTATTAGTTAATATTTTTTTCAGGATGTAATTACATCTGAAAAAAACCTTTAATGTAACTACATATGGTTAAAATAATGCATTATTAGTTAATTCATCTAAAAAATAACTTTATCTTAAAATCTACAGACTTTAAGCAGATGTTATTACACTTTGATAATTTAGAAGATGTAACTACATTCCTAATGTTCATTTAATTTTTGCACAGATGTGACATCCCCACTTTTTGTACTATAGGTACAAGGCAAAAAAATGTATAGGAACTTGCCATAAAGACCCTAAGTGTGCTGAACAAATAGCAGCTGATTTAATCTCAAAAAAAGATGCCTTTTCAGGTGGTATTGTCAAACTTAGTTGAGCATGTGGAGGTAAATCTTTGCAAGTTCTGCCAGGACATTCAGAGAAGTACAAGCAGCAGCTATTTACTGCTGAAACATTGGCCCAAGTTCAAAACAATACAAATCTTTCCAGTGTTGGTGTGAAAAGGCTTGCATTAGCTCTAAATAACTCAATGAAAAAGAGAGCTGTAGAGGCAAACATGAAGCGAAGTCTCGACAACCTCTGCAAAAAATTAGCAGATTTTTTCAAAATGTCAAATGTTGTCCTTCCGGACAAAGAAATAAAAAAACCAAGTTTGAAAAGTTATTCACTGCAAGTACTTGAATGCCTTAATCGACCATATTCTCTCAGTATGAGGACTTACATCACATTAAGTTAAACTTTAACTAAATGAGATGTAAGGAATTGATGGAGGTGGTTTATTTTTGAAAATTACCCTTAGCGTAATTGACACAAATTCCAAGCAAATCAAGGATATTAAAGATACATCAGTACTCAAAGATTATCATGTCTCTAATCAAGTTCTTCTGCCCAGGATGGTGGTGTAAAAAAACAGCTGATTGTTTCTTCAGCAGAAAGTATTTCTGAAACATATGAAAACCATAGAATAGTATGAAGCCTCATACAAATTGAAAATGGGATTTCTCTGTTCAGAAGCAAAACTTAACTCAGCTAAGAATTATTCAAATATTGGTTATTTTCCATTACTTAACTCCTACAGGCAATCTGGGCTTATTCTTGGTGTGATTCTTCTAATGGAAGTCTTTTTTTTTTGGAATCTTCAACCATATTTTCAAGTAACTCCTTGAAATATGGAATCAAGCACAAAAATGGCCGAATCTCTTGCAACTTCAAGGCAAGCATATCATGGGGGACAGTTCAATGGAAATGAATGGAACTAAATGTTGAAGAATGTTGACATTCTTCAGAGTCTTGCCCAAAAGCATTGTGCATTGCAAGCAATGCCTTTTGTTGATTGCTTAAGAAAGCTTTAATCCGTTAAAAAAGCTTGTTTAGCAAAGATCTTGAAGGCAGGATTCTGTCAAAATATTTTAGAATTCAAGCATTCTTACCTTACTTTTAGAATTTCAGCTACTACCAAAGCACATGCAGTTTTTCATCACATTAAGGAATTTGTTGAAAAAAAATCAAACTGGGCTTGGAGTTTTCAGTGAGCAAACCACTGAACCAATGCATGCCAAATTCAAGATCCACTGGCAAAGGTTGAAAAGGGAACCTTCTCATCCTGATTATAGAGACAAACTTCTGAGTTTGTCTCCATATTCAGGATAGGACGAAATATGATAAAAATAAAAAACACATTTGAAATTAAATTGATTAAAAACTCTCAGGAGAAAAATCTTAGTCAGAGAATCTTTTTGTGTGCGTAATTACTTATTTTTGGTGTATTTAGGCTGAAACTTTAAATGCAATTTTCTCTCGCAGATGTAATTAAAAGATTTAAATTTTTTTTAATGTGATAACAATTATCTATAGAATCACCTCTCCTAGTAATTTTTCTGGTCATTTACGAAGAGGTTAGGACCCTATTTGGACAACTTTGCAAAGTTACACATATTCAAAATTAAAATGTGCTTTATTCAAAACTTTAAATTTAAAAACATGAGACTTACATATATTATTACAAAATGGCGAAACATTTAGAAAATGTTTTTCAAAATGTTTCGCAATATTTGTATATTTTTTAACTTAAGTTATATGATAACTGCAAAAGTTTTTATGTGAGTTTCTTGAAATTTTCTTAATGAAAAAAGTAAAAAGCTTTGAGCAGCAATTGAAATAAATAAATCAATAAGATTTAAGTAAAGTTTTATGAAATTAAACTCATGGTGAAAAGAACATTTTAGAATAACGCATTTTTTACCATATAACATTGTAAAAGTATGATGACTTTCAGAACCATTAAAACAACATAAATAAAGTAACTTTATTAAAATATGTTTTTAATAAACTTTTATGTGCTTTAAAACTCATCTTATAGAGATTAACAAAATGAGATTGAAAATTGACTACTTTAACATTTTCCGCTACGAAACACACCATATATATACACAAATCACAGGCAAGAGAAATATTATGGTTAAAGCAACACATATCAAAAAAGAAATCTTCATTAGATAAAAAAGTTCATATACATTCCAGACCATTTTAAACAGCATGGACCGTATTTGGGCGCCGCTCAAATTAAAATTTAAGGACCTTTTTATAGAGGATCTTATTGCTTTTGTTTAAACATAATTTAAGGTAAAAACCTTTTTTTTTCAATTGCTTTAAATTTTTTTTTTTTGTTATTTATTATATTTATTCAAATAAATATAAAAAAATAAAAAAATAAAGTAAGAAAATATATAAAATGAAGTACAAATAACAATCGTAACAAAAATAACAAAAATAAAATAAAATATAAATGATAATATTAAATAATAAAAATTATTCTTTCAAATAGAAAACCTCAAAATACTTAAGTAATAAAAACCAATACGCCACCAATGGAATAAATGCTTAAAAGTTAAACTTTATTATGAACACAACAAGCTACTATAATTGGTACTTGATGAACAAAAAAATCAGACTCAATAAGAAACAGAAATTTTCAAAGTTAAAAAAATATTTATACATATACAGGCCTTGATACGAGATTTTGCAGCGTAGCGAAAACCCGTAACACATTTTTAAGTAACTCAACTCAGCAAATATATTTTGCATTGTTAGAAGTTATATTGCGTCACTAGCGTCTTTTCAAGTACCGCATTGTAATTAAAGTTATTTTATTAACGCGTTAATAATCATACAAACAGTTTTTTTTTCTCACTATAACAAAAGTTACAAATTAAAGTCTAAGTTCCTATTTGAAAAATCATTTTTATTACTTTTTTCTAATATGAACTAAATTTTATTTTGAAAACGTAAATCAAGATTTGTTTGAATTCATAAAACGTAAAATAACATTTGTTTTTTTTTCTATAATTTTACAGTCGGTTTTTGGTTATTTTATTAACTGTTAATAAATTTTTTCTTATTTATTTTGTGAACTCTTTTAAATAATGCTTTTAAACAATAAAGAGTTTTTTTTGTTATTTATCAGTTACCGATAACATATTCGTGATAATAATTTATTTTTATAAATTAAACAAACGTCATTAAAACTTTACGTTATTGAATTAACAATAAACAAAATATCTTATTAATAAAACATTTACACCAAAATGAATCGTGCATTTTTTTAACTATTATGACAAAAAATAATTTTTATTTTTAAAAGGAATTAATATATTTTATTCCTTAAGATGAAACTTAAAACACTTTATTTTTTTTAACTAACTTTTAACAACAACATAAAAAATTATGAAACATTTTCTGTTTCTTTAACAAAAAATCTATTAGTTTACGATTGCGGTTAAATGCTTTTACTTGCGACTTTATTTCTTCTGAATAAACGTCACGTTAACGACAATCAAAAGATAATTTAAATACTCTAAAAGATAAAAGTTTTTGTGTAGCGCAAAACTGCTGAACGCGTAGGCAAATCGCCTTTTCGCAAGCAAAATGCGAGCTGCGTAACGCTTCTTAACAAGGCCTGATATATACATATTCATACATATATACATACATACATATGCATACATTAATACACACATATATTAATGGTTGTCAATGAAAGTACTGAATGTACCGGAACAGTAGTATAAAGTATTATTGGATACCAGCATTAAAACTTATTTCTGAACTATATCTAACCATCCCAGCTATACTTCAAATTACAATGACGGATATCTTAGTAAAGGATTAGTAGGAAGATATTAGGATTTAGACGATCTTTGGGTTTTAAAAATTAGCTCAGACATATTCCAGAAACAATCAAACTTTAAAACTTTCCTGTAGAAACAATGTAAACCTGCTATGCAATACGGTTGCGTTTTTTACAGTGCTTGCGTAAAATGTATTTACTAAAATAATTAATAATTACCCAATTACTGTATTACATAATGTGAGCCTTAATACATATAAAGGTAAAGTTCCTGCTGTTATAATCAATTTAAGAATTCTTAAATATTATCAGTTTTCTAACTACTGAAAAAAAATTTCGTTTATCTTCATACCAATTACTAAAGCTATTTAAACATTGTTACAACCTATTGCTTTTAATCACCTAGCTCCCATTTTACGGGTCCTCATTTGCTGGTAAGTTTAAAATACATGATTATTATTTTAAACAAATATTGATAAAACATTCCTGATTTTATTTTGTTGAATTTTTTATAGTTGATCAAATGGAAATATAATCACCTGAAAATGTGGCACTTGCAACTATCCATAAAAATATACAGGAACAACAAAATATAAAAACACTACAAACAACTGACCAACACAACTGTTGTTTTCCAATATCCATCCAGACTTGCAAGTACAATTATAACTTCCATTAGTATTCACACAATCACTGTTAGTCAAGTTGCAAAATTTAGCCAACTCATTGCATTCATTGACATCTGGAAACAATTATAATGTAATATTCAAAAAAACTTATTTTTGAGAATGTTATCTAAGACAACATATATATGGGTAAAACAAAAAAATAACTACTTAATAATCTAGTACTGGTGATTATCTATTAAAAAAAGAGGGGAAAACAAATTATAAAAACATTACAAACAACTGACCAACACAACTGTTGTTTTCCAATATCCACCCAGACTTGCAAGTACAATTGTAACTTCCATTAGTATTCACACAATCACTGTTAGCCAAGTTGCAAAATTTAGCCAACTCATTGCATTCATCGACATCTGAAAACAATTATAAAGTAATATTCAAAAAAACTTATTTTTGAGAATATCCTTTAAGACAACATATATATAAGTAGAACAAAAAAATTAAATACCTGGCAATGTGGTACTAGTGACTATAATAAAAATATAAGGGGAAAACAAATTATAAAAACATTACAAACAACTGACCAACACAACTGTTGTTTCCCAATATCCACCCAGACTTGCCAGTACAATTGTAACTTCCTTTACTATTCACACAACCACTGTTAGTTAAACTGCAATATTTAGCTAACTCATTGCATTTATTGACATCTGAAAATATTTATAATGTAATATTCAAAAAAACTTATTTTTAAGAACATCAATTAAGACATCGTATTTAAAACAGTAAAATAAAAAAAATTATCTAGATATTTTAAAATTACGTTATGTCTCAAATTGGTTACCATCAGTAACTAGGGTAAACTTTATTACTTATAAATAACAATTTTAAAATGCAGAAAATGTTTTTTTAGAACTGGTATGTTGCTATTTATCATGTCTTATTTTATTTATAACGCAAAAAAAGTTTTATCACAGTTAGTAATTTTGTCACATGGAATAAATATTGTTTCAATTCACAACCATTATTATTTATGAAAATTGGTTTTTCATTGATTATGTTGGAAATCATTTCTTCGTTGTGGTCTTTAATCCCACTTGTTAGTTTAATAAGTTTGTCTGTATAAACTAATCAAATATCCTAATCAAATTACCTGTAATTTATACTAATAGTAATATACTAATCAAATTACCTGTAAGTATATGTTATTTTATGTAAATTATATCTGTATCAATATATATATATATATATTAGGGATATGACTTTTTTGCAACCTACTAGGCCTGTATCGTAATTCAATGAACTTTTATGTAAAAAGAACGAATAGATGTTTCATTTTGACATATTTTGAAAAAAGGTCACCCCAAAACCAAAAAATCGAATTTTCAATAGGTACACTTTTGTACAGTAAATGAATATTAAAGGCTGAAGATGTTGTAAGAGTCATACTCCTGTTGTTATTTTATTTATTTATGCAACATGTACTGTGATATAACAAAAAACATTATGTGATATATAATTATACAAGTATTACAAAATTAACAGTATCAAAGCGTCTAGTACAGAAATATACATAACTGTCTGTGTCTATAGGCCTACTGTGTTTAGTACATGGGTCACATGATGCTCACGTCTCATAAAGAGTCTAGCGCTTATTACTTAGAATGAATCGAAGTTGCAGTTTGTCTTTCTTTCTGCAGGAAGCATACAGGTCTTGCATCACCTTGATTGCACGTTCAGCTATCTGATTACTTCGTGGTATGTCGATGACGGATGGCTCTTTCTTCCAGTGATTTTTGAATGACTGCAATGCCTTTTTGTAAGGCTTCAATACATCAGATAAATTCTTGAAGTCATTGTCATTGTACTTTTGACTACTAAACCAATGTTCTGCCCACTCATATGAAATGAACCTGCAAACCTTCTCCAAATTCTTTCTCGCTTCAGGCATAAGAATGAACGCCAGAATGGCGAGAATGGCTCTTGAGTTCCATCTGGCATTGCTCATATTAGGAATGTTCTGAAAGTGAATCAGAGGGAAGTTTCTTTGTTCTTCATAGAACCTAAACACTCTTGTTAAATGGTACAAAAACTTCATATCGTCTCTCCACCCTGATTTATCAAGAATTTCTACAGTTCCATTCACAAACTTATCCTTCAGTTCATCATACTTATTCAACAGTTCAGACACAAATGGGTATTCAATGCTTGGAGATTTGGTATCACCCCCAAGTTCTTCGTCCATCACCAGACGGAGAATCCTGTCTAGTACGTGATGCTGACAACCGATAAATTGTGGTATTGTGACACCCTTTAATTTAAACATACGTTGCAACTTCACAACAACTCCATTTCTCTTCCCAGTATTGACGTTTGTTGTATCAGTAATGATCATCTTAATTGAATTCCACAAATTGTATTCATCAATAAGTTTGGCAATTTTTTCAGCAACAGTTTCAGCTTTGCCATCTTTTAAACGCAGTGCATCAAGTTTCACGTCAGTTCTTTCATTCTGAAGTACAACTACCTGATATTCCTTATCATCTATTCGTTTGCCGTCAAAGTGTAAGGACCACTGTTCCATTTTAAATTGTTGTATCATTTCTTTTTTTAATTTACCTGCCTCTTTGAATATGGACTTGTAAATTGCTGATTGACTTGGAGTTGGAATATCAATACCTTGTTGTGATAATACATTGCATATTTTAGCAGCTTTCTTTGTGGAAACTCCACTTGATGTAACCATACTTACAGCAAATTTACTTTTGTAGTGCTTTCTAGTTTTTTTCTGAGTGTCCTCATCATCGTCTTTATCACCGTCGCCGTCTTCATCATCTTCACTCTTACTTTTGCAGTTTTCAGATTCAGTACCACTGTCTGTGGTAGACAGGACTTGTGATGTGGAAGGTATTGCTGTTCCAGACTGGACTTTCCTTCTCTTGGAAGGGTGAATGGTTTCTTTACTTGCCACTTGTCCTGTTGAGTACCCCACCTGTCCTTTACTTTCTTTTTGTAGGTGGTATAGACGTTTATCTTCCGAGGATAACCACTGGCCATTCACTTTCGTGATGTCAAATAATGCATTGAGAACATCATATTTTCCACGCTTGACACATTCATCATAGACCTTCAGCACCTTCATAAGCTTTGCTCTTATCACTTGATCAGACACACGTGGAAAATTCAGTTTATTGTCCCACAATTTTGTAATTTCCTTAGAAATTTGGTCTATTCGTTCTTTTCTTCCTTTAACATATGCTCCGAGAAACTGGTATCTTCCTACGATCTGCAATTGAAGTGGTATTCTGGATTTTTCATCGAGTGAATGTTCTTCTACAGCCACGCTTCCTCTTCTTCTGTGTGACTCTTGAAATCTCACCAAATTTTTAGTCCAAGTCTTCTTGTTCTTTGTTACTGTGGTATGACTTTTCTTGTGAGACATCATATAATATTGTTACGACTTTACGGATAGCTGAGCGTAAATATCCGTTTAATAAAGTCGTTTAATTAATAAAATACTTTAACTGTATAGTAATCCAATTATAGTTCGATAATCCAGTCAATGTTGATAACAGTTCGATAATCCAGTCCGTATCCTAACGATAATGCTACAACTACTTATACTTCGTACACTTACAGCGTCTTTAGTTCGCTACAGTAGTTCCTTATTAGCTCAGTTACACGCAGAGTACTTCAAAGAACTATTCACATTATCAACACTGAGCTCTGACAGCAGCTCGCTTATATAATTATTTAGAGCTTCCAGAATGTTCTACTAAGTTCTATAATCTTCTACAGTCTGTTACAGTCGTCTATATCACCGTGGTAACACAATGACGTCATCACACAACAATTCCAAGTATTTGCCGGCACACGGCCGTTTCGTTGCCATGGTAAAGTGTGGCGTTATATTTATAAATTCATAACAAAATAATGAAATAAATAGAATTAAGCTGAGAATTAAGCTTAAGATTAAAACATCGGTCAAAAATGAATGTATAAAAATGGTAAATCAAATTTTTATTTTGGGGTGACCTTTTTTTGTTGCAGAAAGCTATTTGGGCCTTTTTTCATGATTTTAGGTAAAAGTTCATCGATTTATGATACAGGAAACATATATATATATATATATATATATATATATATATATATATATATATATATATATATATATATATATATAAACACACACACACACACACACACACACAAACACATGCACACACACATATATGACTCATATTTTTTTAAACAGTAGTTTGCACATATATATATATATATATATATATATATATATATATATTAGGGCTGTCCAAAAAAAATTTTTTTTTTCAGATTTGATTTCATAGTTTTTTATTTTGTGACATTTGACATAGTAATTAACTGTGCAAAAAATCTTTACAATCAGATAATGTTTAGGGGGTGCTCAATGACCATAAAGTTTTACGAAAAATGTGAAAAACATGGAAAAAGTAACAAAGTTCCACAAATTTCTAAAACCCGGTTAATTAGATTTTTCAGATTTGATCAGTTTTAATTATCTCTAAATATTAAATTCTGAATACAAATTACAATCCACATCCACTTTAGACTGGTTTATTAGCAGAGAAATTAATAAAATAAAATACTGCAATACGACTGAAGTTCTGCGGTTTTTGTTATATCAGATATTTTCCAAAATAAAACACTAGGATTTTTGACTCTTTGTCATTGATTAAAATACGAATTATAAACAAAAAAACATATGAGCAATTAACATTTAATTATCGTAATGTTATAGTTCGTGCAATGTTAATGCTAGCGAGGACTATAACTTTTCAGAATACACTTTCTGGCATCTGGCACTCGCTTACTGTGATCCTCAACCACCTGAATTAACCTCTGCATTTCAGATTCATTTCTTGTAATCGATTCATTAAACATCGACATTAAAGCCACAGATCGTTCGGCAGCATCATTTACTACTTTCAATGAATATACTAAATTTTTTCCTTCTTGGTATTCTGGGGAATCATTCCAGGTAGCTGGATCGTTGTTGAACAGAAAATCAATATCAACCTTCATTGACCGCAACGCACTTGCTGAAACTGATGTCACCAGCATGTCCAGAGATTTCTTCTCTAGACTTTCAATGTTCTTTAATTTGATCAACCTTTCAGACCAGTTCTCACCGTGAAATTTCATGTTGGAAATCATTTTTCGCTTCTCTTCCGTTTGAAGTTTGTTTGAAAACAAAGCTAGTGGGACCAATTCTGGTGAAAGGTACCACAAATGGTTTTGAAAGTTCTCGACTGCTGCTTCGGAAATCGTTTTATTCACAACTGCAAACTGCTTAAGTTGCTGAAACAGAAACAAGTCATTAACTGGAGCATCGCTGGCATTTGTGCATGATATCCAAGATTTTACATAAACCAGACTAGCAAATAAGCAAAATTCACAGAGATTTTTTTCCTCTTTTGTGGTCAACTTGAACTCTTCACGAAATAAATAAATCTTAAAACAATAAATAACCTTGGCCATCCAGCGAGCCATGTGAAAAGCACCAGGGATCTTGAAATGATAATTTTTCTCTTCTTGATCAGGCAGTTTTCCAAGTATTAACAGACAGAGATCCATGATTTCTTTGTAGTCATCCCTTGGCATTTTAACATGCAGGTTTTCTTTGAGGAATGCAATCACTTCATTTACTAGTTCTTGCACCAGGGGTATTTTCATTCGAATGTCATCCAGAGGTTTAAAATTTCCTTGATTAACTTTGGGCCAATATTGCTGAAATCTCTGGAAAAGAGGTATGTTGGGACCAGATGATGGTCCAAATAGTGATCCAAACACTCCTGCTACTATGATCTCATGAACATGGTGTCTGCAAGCGAAACATAACAAATTTCTACCTATATGTTTCTCTAGAACTACACATGCACCATTTTTGGAGCCAGTGTTAGAGGCTGTAGTATCAAAACTCATTCCAATAACATCACCAATTTCGTCCCAGAAATTAAGCAGATGAATAACTGCTTTTGCTTGGGCTTCTCCAGTTCCAGCTGATAGTTTTGCTGTTCCAAGTATTTTGTCAACATTGTGACCTGTCACACCTACAGATAGCCGGTCAACATTTGCTTTAGGGGCTGCAGAATTTGTACGATCTATCATCAGTTTGCCATCCCAGTGGACGATTAATGGTGGTTTGTCCAAATCGCAGAATTCAGTTCGAACAGTGGCTTCAATATTTGATCGATGATAGGTTCGTTTTCTACGGACTGTAGAACGTGACAATGATCCATCATCGAGGTTTTGTCCACCAGCCCTTGCAATTGCTGCTGCTAGTATAGTAAATTTTGTGTCAGATAGATTAATTCTGTCTAATGTTGATGAAACATCAGGCGAGTCAAGAATTGTATCTAAGATACATTGTCGTTTTGGAGTTCTTGCTAAACTTGATTCAGCTGACCCTGAAGAACTTGCTTTACTGACTTGTTGTCTGTAATAAACAGGGATTTCTATCTCAAAATCTCTATCAACCATTTTGTCATTATCAACAGCATCGTTATCGTTGTCATCACTATAACTTTCGTCATGTAAAGGTTCAATAACAGGAACTATTGCACTCGCACCAGATTGTCTTTGCTCTTCTTTTAGCTTTCGTTCTCTCTCTGCTTGTTTCTTTGCTTCATTTCTTTCTTCTAATTTTGAAAGTTCTTTGTCCTCTCCAAACATCACCATTTTTCTCTGACATCTCTGATCCAATAAAAATTCTTTATCTTCTTCAATTCTGATCATGGTTTCAGCATCCTTGTGGGCAATGTCAAAAAGTAGGCCAATGGTGTCTGTAAATGATTTCTCTCTCAATTTCTGAGAATCTGACAATCTGGATTTTTTTTTTTTTATTAATTTAAATTCCTGGACTAAAGTTTTCAACTTTAAGACTACATTCGGATGAAATGCTGTCGGAATACGGGCTTTATTCCAAATAATAATCAGTTAATCAACAGTTGTTTTAAGACTTTCAGGCACTGACTTTTTGGTTGAATTAAGATGATAAAAAAATGTTTTTAAAACATCAGATGTTAAGGGAAGAACTTTATCTGGAAGATTTGACTCTGGTTGTCCAATTAAAAAGATTTTGGTTTGAAGTCGTGTAGAGATAGCAACACGAGATGATGCTGCCATTTCAATGATAACTGAAATATTATGAGAAAATCAAAACTCAATACCATATTATACAAACTTATCATTCAGTTGTTGGTTTATGCAGCTGCAGCAATATATTATAATAATTATTACTAAAGAAATTAAATAAATATTTTCAAATTAGAAATTATTATTATCTGCACTTAATAATAAACAATACACTACCAGAATACCATGCTAGTTTTCTGTAATAGGTTACTAAGGTTAGGTACTATCAAAATATTAATACATTTGTTGTCAAACTGAAATTCCAAATAAAAATAATATTTATACTTGTAAACCTTTTTATTCTGTTTGAACAAATTCTAAATTGAGTTAAATAATAGTATTAAAATTATGAATACAAATTTTAACAAAATGATATAAACACAGTTGTTTTAAACACTAGCAGACATTTTTTAGTCTGGTGCCCTAATGACAGTTAATCTGCTGCACTTTAATCAATCTATATAGCACGCAATCAGACAATATTTAAGTGGAAAAAATCTAACTAACCAGGTTCTAGAAATTTTTGGAACTTTGGAACTTTTTACACGTTTTTGACGTTTTTCGTAAAACTTTATGGTCATTGAGCACCCCCTAAACATTATCTGATTGGAAAGATTTTTTCCACAGTCAATTACTATGTCAAATGGCACAAAATAAACAACTATGCATTCAAATCCGAGAAAAATTTTTTTTTCCTGTGTTCACATGAACAGCCCTAATATATATATATATATATATATATATATATATATATATATATATATATATATATATATATATAAAATATATATATATATATATATATATATATATATATATATATATATATATATATATATATATATATATATATATATATATATTTATATAAGCTACCTGCATTTGCTTATTTTATTTGATACAGCTTTTTTATAAAAAGGAGAAAAAAACAAAGAATAATGAATAAAGAGATTGCTGCCCCTATTTTTAGGCAAACATTGAACAATGAGATTTATTAAATTGCTGCAGTTAATTGGATTCAATCAGAATAAGTAGTTGTATAGGAGCTTTTAAAGGAATTCTGTCACTTTTTCAAAGCATATTTTGTGACATGGAAAATACATTTGTTGGTTCTATTTTCAAACTTACAATTTTACTTTTACCTAACAACCTTTTTTTTTTTTTTTTTTTTTTTCACCTTACAAATATTATTTATTTATTGCTGAGACATTCAACTATTTTCCACATTCATGATTTTAAATTTAATGTAAAATGCTGGTTATACAAACATGTTAAAGAAGATTTAATTGTGACTCTTCTAATGTAGTAGTTGATAATCACTCACTTTTTTTAAAAAATGTGTCTGAATTAAAATTTTGCGTTAAATTGTTTCTAAAGTTGAGAGTAAAACATTCAAGTCTTGGTTTTCAGTCAAGTTCATATACAATTTGTATCTGATTTTAAAGGACTGTTTCAAACTTTCTTGACATCATACAACAATGTCATTGAGAAATGCTTACCAGTGTCATTAGATGCTACACATAAAAGTATTCTTGTGGCTTTTTGTATGATGCTTTTTCTTATTTTATTAATGAATATCAACTTGTTAAATTTTGTAAAGACACTCTTTTTAAGGTTGAGCTGATAGAAATAAAAATTATTGACACAAATAACCAAATTCATTTTATAAATTCCATTATATAAGTTTAAAATGAAATCTTGAAAACATACTTTAAAATGAAGAGATTTTCAATGAATTTGGTAATTATTTAAATAAAATAGCAATACCAGGCACCAATAAAGAAAATACAAGTGATTTACATGATGGAGAGATTTTTAAAAAACGTCCTTTGTTTTCTAATGAACCAATTGTAATTCATTTTCATTTGTTTACAGATGAGTTTAAATCTGTTAATCCTCTAGGTTCCAAGTGAGAAAAACACAAAATTATTGGTATTAATTATATTAGAAATTTGCATCCACACTATTGCTCTCAAATGTTACAAGTTTATTTAGCTGAAATGGTTTGCCTTACTATTTTGAAGAAAACGTCTTATTCTAAAATTATGAAACCATTAATTGATGACTTGCAGAGTTGATCAAAAATGATATATATTTTAAAAACTTGCAATATTAATTGTTCACTTAAAGTATGCAGTATGCCTTGTGACAGTTTCTGCTGACAACTTAGGTGCTCATGCGCTAGAAAATTTTGCTGTTGCATTAGTTCGAAAAGGGTTTGTCAAACCTACTAATTTTGAAACAATGAAACTAATAAAATATCACACTGACTGCTACTTAAGAACTGATAGTAACTAGTTATAAGTGCTGATTCTCATCCTAACGCCAGTAATAATAGACACGACTCTGAGGAGATGTTTATTACTTAATCACTGCACAAATTATGTTTACACATAATTTGTTTTGTTTTTTGTTTTTTTTTCTATTCTGAGACCTTATATTGTTGTATACATACTTTTTATTATATAATCAATTTTTTGTTTTTAAGTGTTTTTGTTAGGTGACATATTTTTTGTATATCTTCATTCATATTGGTGCTTATAGAACAATTTAATGTTTATTGATATTGTTAGTGCTGTTTAGTTGGATTGTCTGTCTTGTTTATATTTTAAATATTCCTCTATTATTCATTATTTTTTGTCTTGACGGCTGTCAAAATAAGCCTTGTTCGAAAAATAATTCTCCTTTATTCTACTGTACTTCATTTCATCTCTGAAGCATTCACTACTCATGTGTGACCATTGGGCAAATTTTATATATGCCAGAATTATATATACGCCAAAGTTTTTAAATAATTTCCTGTGAATATACCTGTGTATGATATAAATAAATAGTGCTGCTTGGATAATCTTTCATTTTTTTAACTTTAATTTTTTTTATTTTTTATTTTTTCACACCTTTGCTTCCAACAAGGCTGCAAGCAACCACTATAAGAGTTGGAAGTTACTAGAAGAGAAAAGATGAAGTTTGTAGAGCAAGATAACGATTGAGAGAATACTTAAAAGACTTAAAAAGAATGAAAAGATTGCAAATAATTTGAATCAATATGAATGTTTGGTTACATATCGAGTTTTAATGATGACTGCCCTGCATACTGTTTGGAATATCTTGAACTAAAAAATATAGGTGATATTTTTTCACCAATTATTAAAAGATACTCTCTAGGATATTTAGCTTATATGATTGCATCAATTGTTAATTCCTTTGTAGAAATATGGCTGGGAAATTTTATTCCTTAAATACACTACATGGTGCATTATCCAAGACAAATTGAATTTTTGGAAACTTTGCCAAAAATTTATGGTGCATGGGATTTGAAGCTAAGCACAGTTACTTTAAGTGTCTTTTTCATGTTGTTTCTAATTTTAAAAACATCACCTACACATTGTAGAAGCGCCATCAAATGCGCCAATGAATTCAATACATTTTATTTTATAAAAGGTGAGTAACACAATCAAAGAAATGGTATTAGTATATCATTAAATTCATAACCATTAAGGTTAGTATTAAATTAGTAGTAAAATAGCAAAATAGTATGAAGAAGATTTTCAAATTACACACAATTTTGTACTCAATCAAAACACTCAACTAGGAAAAGTGATAAATGTTTCAATGAATCATTGTTCCTACTAAACTGGTGACTTTGATGTTCTTGTAATTACTGAGCTGATGTAATTACCAAGCTCTTACGTATTTCTAAATACCACAATTGATAATGACCATTTATAAGAAAATTTTATGAGTTGCTCGCTATTTCATGATACAAATGTTCAAATTGTTCAACTATATTTGTCCATCGAATGTTCAAAATTGTATTAAATAAAATCTTTTCAGTTCAAGAATTTTAGTTAATAAAATATCTTATTAATTTGTGGTGTTATTTGCCAGTGTTATTATGTTGTATTTTCTAGCCTTTTTATAGTCTTATCTTTTTTAATTATTCTGAAGACACATTGTAATGTGTGCTTACAAACATCTTATGCTATGCACTATTGTAACAGTGTTTTGTGTTGATAGACCAAGGCTGGTATAGGTATATTTTTATCCTTTATGTTTTCTGTTATATTGTTATCTTAATTCTACTAACAACAAAATGCAAATAATACTTTTGTAGTTAAAAATTGTAATTTTTTTTTATTACTTTTTTTAGATATTTGTAAACTTTACTTGACTTTCCTTTTTTGGTACCTGCTGCGTTGTGACGGATTTTAAAAAGAACTTGACTGATGTTAATGCCGTCTTTATATCGATAAGTATAAGCAATGACATTGCTGATAGGGATTTAAATTCAAAATATTATTTTTTAGATAATATATCAAGTTGTTAATGTGTTTTATTGTTATTAATGATTTAATTACTAATAACCCGTAGTATGGGTTGCTTACTGGTAATATGATAACATCGTAATATAACTTAGTAACTTAAAAACATTGCAGAGATACAATAATGCACCTTGTGCATACTTAGTTTTAAATGTTAAACATATGCTAAACATTAATTCAGTAAGGATAGGATAGGAGAAGATATTGATGGTTCAGTTATTACCCAAATAGATGATTTGGCGTTTCAATTTAGATATGGATTTAAGGTTGCTTTTAATTCAAAACGTAGAGAAATCTTTGCTTCTTGGCAGGGAGTTTTTTATCATGAAAAAATTTTAAATTATTTATAAGTTTATTGTTTGAGCATGTATTAACTTATATTACCCAAATAGATGATTTCATCACTAAAATGAATATTTTATAGATTTCCATATACTACTAACTTCTGCAAAATATGAAATAAACTTTTCCTAAGCTATCTTTTTCAAAAACCTAGTCACTGCAATGGCTTTGTGAGCATTTAGCTGTTTATTTAAAACATATAGTATCAATGGTGTTAGGAATTTATACAGAAAAAATTAAGTTTATTCTTTTGCCAGGAACCTCTTGTAAAATTTAGGAGAATTAGCTGACCTCTTCTAAATGATGATCAAGTTGCACAGTTTAAGAGAAAATACTTTAAAATTAGTTCTGGCCTTAAGCGGGACTCTTACTTGCTGAATGAGTCTGCTAATCTATGCTCAGCAAATACTCATTGCCATCCTTTAAGTGATAAGGTAAGCGTAATTTCACAGCATATATAATGCATATTTATAAGAAAATACAGAACGAAAGGTTGCTGCATGTACTTCTATGGTTAAAAGTTATTTAATAGGATAAGTCCATAAAAAATTACTTTCCAAATCTTAATTATTATAGAATGTGAATATGATATAACAAATAAGATTAAAAAACCATGACAGATGAGTGTCAGAAACCATACCCAGATTATAAATTTTTGGCTCACCAAATTGCCTCGTCATTTGAGGCATTAAAATATTCATGCTGAAATGAAAGGACTTTTAATATCCTTAATAAATTCAATAGTAAATAATAATAAATAAGTATCCTGCACTTTGATACGAAAAAATTGTAAAATTTTTGTATTATATTTTGTACCTATATTGCTTTGTTAATGTTGTCATAAACTGAAGAGTTCCTAAAAATGGGCTAAACCCTAACGCTGCACTAAAATATCTACCCACTTATTTTTTAACTCTACACTTAAAATAATCATAAACTTATTTTTTAACTTACACTTTAAATATCTTTTTAAATTTAATTTTAAAAAAAAATCATTTTTTCCCCCATTCCATGAACTTGAAAGTAGCTTCGTGTACGTCCTAATAATAATAATAATATATATTTAATAATAAAATAATAAATTTTATTTGTTTTATAACTTTATTAAAGATATATATTTTAAATAAATATAAACTATACATAAAAACGCATAATAAAATTAAAATTACTTACATTAATTACTTACAAAACTTACATACTAACTTATCTACCCGGGGTGGGAAGATCAAATTTTATTATTTGTATTTATTAGATTTCTATTTTTTAATAATCTGTCTTCAAATATTACTTTGGGTCTATTAACTCAAGTATTCACGCTGTTCTGCCCAAATTAGTCTAGAATAGGCCACGCAATGTAAGAACGGGGTCAAATATATCTTTTCATTTTTTTAGTGACATAGTGTCATTTTCTTTGTCTTAATTTTAAAATATTAGACAATAACTGCTTGCTTTTATTAGGTTGAATGAAGAACAAAATGAAGAAATTAATAGATTTAAAAAAAACTGTTGTCAGCTAGATGGAAATAATTGTTTTCGGGTAAATGGTAAAAAATGGGTTTTGGGTTTATAACAGGGTACTAGATAAGATTAGTGATGGTAATAATATATATATATATATATATATATATATATATATATATATATATATATATATATATATATATATATATATATATATATATATATATATGTATATATATATATATATATATATATATATATATATATATATATATATATATATAAATATATATATATATATATATATATATACATTTATATATATATATATATATATATATTATTATTATTATATATATATATATATAAATTAATATATATGTATATATATATACATATATTTATATATATATATATAAATATATATATATACATTTGTGGTTTAATTACTTCCTGCAATTAAATTAATGTGTTTTGACATAATCTAACCTTAATTTTGTCAGCTTTAAAACCACAAACAGGCAAAGAGCCATTTTTTACCACAAGCACATTTTCTTAGCCGTAAATATACGAATATATATATATATATATATATATATATATATATATATATATATATATATATATATATATATATATATATATATATATATATATATAATTCGATTATACATAAGATATAATGCAATTTTTGTATAGCACTAATATATATTTATATATTTTATATAGATAGTTATCCAAGGTGTATATAATTATAGAAATAAATAAAATTAAATTTTTTATTAAATTTTAATCACTGACGAAATACTATTATATGCAAAACAGACTCGTGAAGCGAAATTAAATATAATAATCATTTATAATAAACAAAAAATGCATTTAAAAATGTTTTGTGTTTAGTATTTAATTGCGTTTTGGTTTTACAGCTTGATTTTTATAAGATATTAGGTAACATACAACTTTTTTAGTTTTAAAGACCTTTTCTAAATTTCTGCTTCAACTCTGCTACAAATAAACAATTGTATGATCTTTATTTAAATTAAATTTATCAAAATTTTTAAACCTAATTTTAAACTTTATTAAAACTTAAAAAAATTAAACAAAATTTAAAAATAAAAAAACTTTTTAAATCTTTTCAATGTAAAAAATAGAGTGTATATATATATATATATATATATATATATATATATATATATATATATTTATATATATATATATATATATATATATATATATATATATATATATATATATGTATATATATATATATATATATATATATATATATATATATATATAAATATATATATATATATATATATATATATATATATATATATATATATATATATATATATATATATATATATATATATATATATATATATATATATATACACACCAGGCCTTGTTATAAAGCGCTGGGCGAAGAGCATTTTACATACGAAAAAAGTGATTTAATGTTATGCTATTTATGTTATGCTAATTTTTTTCTTTTTTTTTTTTACATCTTTACATCTTAGAAGGCTGCAAGCAACCACTATTAGAGTTGGAACAATTGACAGATAACTTAAAAGATTGAAAATTAAATGAATCAGGAAAACAAGATGAAGGAAGCAAGTTCCAAAGAACTGATGCTCCATGAAAAAAACTAGATGATTAAAAGCACATTGGAACAGCCACAGTGAAAGGATGAGACTTAACTAAATCACGAATAACACCAGTAAATATACTTCTTATATCTACACAGGTAGTGCTTAAGTTTATTTTTATTGATTTTAAATTTTAGTGTGACTATTATATATATTGTTCAATTTTATTTTTTCAGCTATTTATTGTTTAACTATTAACTATTTAACTGACAGTAACAATCAGAGGTGGAAAATAACCAATTACATTTACTCACATTATTTTAATTGAGTACTTTTTTTGTGAAATTTTACTTTTAATGTGTACTTTTATTTTTACTTAAGTATTTTTATATTTTACATTATAATCTTGCTCCATTTTTAGAAGTAACTAAACTTCTCTCTACTTAAATTTTCCAACACTTTTTTAGTAAAATTCGCCCAAAATATGTTAATGAACTTTCTTGAAAATAAATCTTCAGCTAAATGTTTTCTCTTACAACCATCTCCTACAGTGGAAAGAGAGAACATGTTACGAGCTAGTCTTCTCAAATTCATGGAGGTATACTTTGTTGAAAAGATGTCTACGAAACAAAAGCTGCTAAGTTTGCTAGCATATTTCTTTGATCCAAGAACAAACAAGTGTCTAACAGAAAAAGAATATCAAGAAGCAGAAAGCAAACTTATGAAAAAATTTTCAAAGTCAGCACTCCGACAATATCCTCGAAAATCAATGCATACAAACATTTGTTTGCAAAATGAACTAAATTATTCGAGAAGTGGTAAGTTATAAACCTAAAATTTATGTTTGTTAAAAAACATTTGTTTTTAAATCTATTTATAAATTTTACTTTTTTAAGATTTTCAGTGTTGTAAAAAAGTAGATTACATTTCGACAAAGGTAAATACTTGCTTTTTTATTTTTAGATGTGATTGATTCAAGTATTGATTTGCAATTTCATGTTTCACCTGAAGTTCCTGTTAAATGCAAAAATGGGTTTGCTAAGCTTGCAGTATTGTGTGGATTTAAACTGTGCAAAGAAAAAACACGCTCAAAGCAAATTATAAAAGAAGAGTTATCCTTTTTCAATTAAACTATAAAAGCAAAAGCTTGGAAAATTGATGAATTTTGATACAAGTATAAAAACAATATTCCAATGCTAGCCTCTAAAGCAAGAGAAGTATATACTTCACCTGGTAGTTTGGTAGGGCCAGAATCCTCATTCAGTGTTGCTAACTTTATTCATTACAAAGAAAGAAGTAATTTAAGCTGGAGAAACTTACGGTACTTGATGCTACTTAAGGAGAATTGCAATTTTACTTTAAAACTTTGTATTTAACTGAAATTGAGGAAAAGTATATAAAACAGAGACCACTCGATGTCAATCCAACGCCAGCTTCAATGTTTATCCGACATTTTTTAGCTGTCGTTTTCCCCACCTGGTACTTATGCTTATTGTAACTTAAAATTATATTGTAAAAATTATATTGTAAAGTTGCGAATAAAGATTGAAGATAAGACTGCAGTCTTCTACTTGCTCCTGTCATTATCTTAATTTTTATCTTATTTATAAATGTACATATAAATATATTTGTATTTATAAATGTATTAAAGTTAATTGTATGTAAAATGTTTCTATAGTGACGAAACAAGTTACAAAAAAAAAAAAAAAAAAGATTATTTTATATGTATAACCATTAAAAAAAAAAGTTATTAATACTTGTAAACTACTAAATCCTTATTTTCTGGCGTGTAGCCACAGTAGAGGACCAGAGTTAAGTAACACAACAAGAATTGTTTTATTAACTTTGTTTCTTCTCAAAAACAAAACACTTTTATGAAAAAAAAAATATTATTTAATTATTTGGCCTTGATATTTGTTATATATATATATATATATATATATATATATATATATATATATATATATATATATATATATATATATATATATATATATATATATATATATATAAATATATATATATATATGTATATATATATATGTAAATATATATGTATATACATATATATATATATATATACATATATGTATATATACATACATGTATATATATATATATGTATATATATTTATGTGTATATATATATATATATATATATATATATATATATATATATATATATATATATGTATATATATATATATATATATATATGTATATACATATATATTTATATATATATTCATATCTATAATGGTGCTGTTACTCGCATAAAATGCGAGTGACGGTACCATTCGGCGTAGTTAAAGTAATTTTTGTATATTACTGCGATTATAATATACTTTGCTGATGAAGACATAATTCCATTATTACTTAGAAAAAACCTCCGAAAAAAGATATAGCAAGGATTTCTTTTTTATTAAAATTTCTCAAAAATCACGATCACTTATCTATATTAGAATAAAGTTTACGGGGGAATGCACACATCCCATTTACCACCCGCGCCTCCGTCATTTAAGAATAAATAACAAAAATTCATGTACATTTCAATTTTTATAAACTTTTTTTTTCTATGATTTTTATAAACAAAGTAATAAATATTCTGCAAGAATATTTGTTATTACTTTGTGCATAAAAATCATATAAAAAATTATATTACTTATTTGAAATCTGCTAAGTCAGTTTGTTTGCAAAACAAAAGTTTCAAAATTATCCATACTGTTAAAATCTAAAATATTTAAAATGTATTGGATAAAATTTAAAATAAACAAAATATATTGAATAAAATAATCAAATTTAGCACTTATATTGTTGAGAGAATTTAAAATAATCTGCTTTTTAGCATTCTTTTATTTTGTAACCGAAACAGTGAACAGACTGTGGACATGATGTGGCTTACAAATATAAAGTTAATACAAAGAAATTGTACCAAAAAATATTATATGGTACAAAAAAGCAGTTTCTTGATGATAAGACCTTCTGCAAGTTCTATAAAAGATGCCGCTACTTAATCGTAATATATGTTAATATTATATATATATATAATATATTTTTTGTATATTCCAAAATCTTTTAATATATTATATATCCAATAAATAATTTACTACACATGTAAACGATTAAATATTACAAAAGCAGTTTACTATATTTCATGTTATGTTATCCTATATTCTGTTCATGGTTTATTATAAATTACGAATTCCTAACTATCTTTAATTATAATACGAAATATATTATATATATATATATATATATATATATATATATATATATATATATATATATATATATATATATATATATATGTACACAATTTTAATAACTGTATATGCAGTTTATTATATTGCATATGTAAAAGATATTACTTTATTTTGATCACGATTTACTAAATAACACGACTTTGTAATAACTAAAGATTAAAGAACAAAATTTTTAAAAAAACACTGTTTTTTTTTGTTTTTGTTTTTTTATTAATACTCTTTCTCTTCGGAATTAATGAAATTTAAAAAAAACAGCTACATTCACTTATGGATTATTCAGCAACGCTTTATCAAACAATAAAAACAACAATTAGCAGAAATGTTGGTTGTGAAAAAAGTGTGTGAACCAATTACAAAAAAAAATAAACTTAATTGCACCACTCTGAAATAATTCATCTATAAAAATAATCTATAAAAATTTAAAAATTTAATATATTAT
>NC_088934.1:31150000-31177500 GCF_038396675.1 Hydra vulgaris | reverse complement strand
TATCTGAGGAAAATACAGATTTATTTAGAAACTTATGTGAAATTTACAGTAGCGACAAAGATGTCGCTACTGTAAATTTCATTTCAAAAAGTTGCATTTCCATTTTTAATTGAGAAACAGATGACATGCATTCCTAATCTGTCTATACTCTACAAAACCTACTTGAATCTTCTTGTTTTATGTGCTAATGATTAGAGATGTTTTAGTAGACTAAAGACTGTCAAAAATTATTTGCAATCAACAATGACATAGTGTTCCCCTCCGATCCTCAGGGTAAATTTTGGTTTAGTCCGAATTTATTTTGCTGTTACTATTAGGTTTGAAAATGATGTTCTAGACTATTTATAAAATCGAAACTAACTGCTAAGCATAAAAATTTCTGATTTATTGCTTTAAATATCTTTGAAATAAGTGACATCATTTATGCAATTTTTTTCATTAAGTATTAAATGTAAATCATTAAAAAAATCATTTTCATGATTAGTTTTAGCGAAAACAGGAAATTAGGTTTTTAATTTGTGCTGGATAATTTTTGCATTTGTAAGAAATAGTCAAGTTATCCATATTAAATTCAAAACCTGACAAATAAAAAGTGAGACATATTTTATCAGATCAGATAAAATTTTGCTTTTAATAAAATCTAATAAATGATTTTTTTTTAGTTTTACATTATTAAAAGTATTTTGATAATTTTTTGTTTTGACTAAAATTTTCTAAATTTTAAAAAATTTAATAGTAGTTTTAAAAATCAGTTCAGTGAGAAATTGCAGAATATTTAAACATAATATGTGCATGATGATTGGAGGTATTTGGTAAAAAAATTGACTAAATTTAAAAAATGACCAAAAATATTTTGCAACGCCACTGTGTAATATACATATAACCCGAGCTTTAGCTAAACAATGATTTATACGTAGATTGAGAAATAAAACTTGTGGTGGTTGGAGCCTGGAACAAAAAAACCTTAATACATTTACCATCTCTACCCCAAATGTGAGGGCATCAAATTAGTAACTTTTATTTTTTATTTTCTTACACTAAATTTAAGTTGACAGGTTTTAAAATTCAAAATTGAAACATTATGATTATATAAAGTTTACACCTAAACCGAATGAAGTGGTTGTTTTAATATTTTCCTAAACATTCTAATGTGATAAATAAAAGAACATACTTAAGTTTGGCACTTAAGCATGTCTCATTTACCAAAAATATTTATTAACCAAAATCATTGGTTTTCCATAATTATATTAATATTACATCTCAGAGTTTACGCAAGTAGACATCATTATATTATTGGTTACCATAAAGTCTTTAAATGAGTTTAATATGGTTTTTAACAACACATTAAAAGACCTCATTTGTACGTAGCTTTTAATTAAAGATGCTGTTGATTAAATAATTTTAAAAGGTTTGGTGATAAAAGGAATTGCCGCATTTTTAAATTATGAAACCTTTTTGCGTCTCTTTTAACGTGTTATAATACCATACAATACTTGTATTTAAATTAATTTAAAGTTAAATCGTCTATTTTGTTTAATTTATATTTTCATGGATAATATTTTTTTAAACTATTTTATTTATATGCTAAAAAAATAAATAAATCAAAATTTCTGTTATTTATGCAATATTTCTTCTGTTTTAGTATGTTATTTTAGAAAAAAATTCACCTTTTTCTAAAATAACATAATAAAACAGGAGAATTTGGTATTTCAGATACATATATATTAATTTTTTAGATATGCTTCCGAAAAATACAAAACTATAATTGTCAACTTAATATGCTTTATTAAACTCAAACTTCAAAAAAACACATGATCATCAATCTTTAATGACAAGTTTCTAATGACTTTATTATGTTTACGGATATTTAGGGGCTTGGCAATAAGACTATTTTTGTCTTCGTCTTTTCACCGCCTTTTGTATATTTTACAAAAGAAAATTAATAACTTGTAATGGCAAATTTAGAAAAATAAAAAGTTGTAAAAATTAAAAATCCACCACTGCATTAAAGAATGTCTTTATGTAATAAAAAATAAAAAAATCAATGACAAAATTATATTTGAAAAAAAATTAATTTGATAATTATCAAATCCCCTTTTAAGTCCCCTAAATAATTGAAGAGGTTGCTCAAAATTTATATGGTTATAGTTTTTGAACACTAAGAGATTATTGCATGACATTAGAGACTTGTTAATGAATAATTGTTAGATAATAGAATAATAAAGGAATAATAGTTGTCTGGAATAGACTAATTGAATTTAGTTCATTCCAGACAACAGTTTTATGAATAGCTATTAATAAATGAACAAAAAAAAAATTAATTTTCATTTCTGTTAGAGTGGTTGTTACGACCAGGGCTGACCAGGGTTGTCCCGAACTGGGGGTGAGGGGGTATCCCCACTCCAAAGCTGTTATATATGCATTTGAGTTAGCACATTTGTACATTTAGTCGGCATGTTCCGAAGTATAGTTGACAAATATCAAATATCGAGGACCTTTTTTTTGTGTGCGTGTGTCTCTAGCTGGCAAAAAACACATATGACCCCCTCCCCAATGAGAGACCTCTTTGGGATGGCTCTGACAACAACCACACTGATAAGAGAAGCAAAAAGCAGCAGCATAACTACAAATATGCTTTGCTCCTTTACGGTAAAATTTTATCAGGGCCACTAACTTATTTCCTCCCAAAAAAAATTATTACTAAAACATGTAACAAATCAAAAAAATATAATTATAAATATAAATCAAAAAAATATTTTCAAAGCTTTTCTGCAAAAAATCTTTCTTTCTAAAAAGTTATGAACCCCAACTTTCAAGAAAAACAAAATATTTGAGAAAAGAAATAAGGGTACAACCCCCTTGCCTAGGAAACAAATTTAACATGCATTTTCATCGAGATAAAGTAGAATCAAAGTAAAGTGTGAAAGATAAAGTAAAATAAATAAAAAGATTCAAAAAAGTGAAATTCTCCAGTTAGCTCTGAAAACGATTTTAGCATGTACTTTTATTAAGTTTACAGAAATACTAGAAGTTTCAGAGCTTTAGTTAGTCTGGAAGGTAGTGAAAAATCAATTGCAAGATTTAGGGACAACTGATAGCCGACAAACAACTTGTGAAGTCAAACTAATGTTTGAAAAAAAATTAAAAGTTTATTCTAAAGCACTATTTTATTTAAATAAGATTTTATTTTTCTAATCATTCTTGTGCGGGTTGGACACTAACGCAACAAAAAGTAGGTTATTAAGGTGCCCACAATCTATAGTAGAAGATTCAACAGCTTTCCTTACCAGCTTTTTTCAATTAGATTATATATGATAAAATGCAATAAAAGATTATATCTGATAAACAATCCTTTAATCATATAAATTTTATCAGATAGTTAAATGACTTATAATTTTTTGAAAACTGTTTTAGCAGTCGATGTAGTTGCGGATACTAAAAATGTTATATTGCGTCATATTACCATAACAAAATACTTGATTGAAAAGGCAAATACAAAGAAAAAAGACTGGAGAAAAGGGCGCTCTAACAAACAGTGACTTAGTTAAGGTTTACACATGCATCAATTACCCATAGCTTAGAAATTATGCCCCCTTACCCCCTTCCTCCCCCGACAAAGTTTCATTATGGCCACTAACCTATTTCTGCTAAACAAAAAAAGAAATAAAAAATCAATGATTATTTAGCAGCCCCTATTAGCACTCATGCAACAGAGAGCCCGCCTCCCAGTCGCATGAGTGCTAATTTTGCAAATTTTAAATTTGCCCCTAATTATAATAGAATTACCCTTTAGGGTATACATGAAAAAAAAAATCCTTTCCCAATGCCCCACCATTAACATTATCCACATACATTGGAGTATTACCTGATGTTTTACCCAGAAGTGCCCTCAAACACGCAATGGATTTGAATATATTATCTCAAAATTTATGTTAAATCAACATGAAATGACTGTTCTTTGGGAAAGTAAATAATATAACTTACATTTTACTTACTTACTAAGAAAAGTATAAAATTTCAAAGAAAAAAATTAATTTTATTTGCAAATGTAAATAACAATTTTTATCAAATTACTTTTATGTAACCTGTTTTTGCTAATTAGTTACTTTTACACGTAAAAGTAATTTGTTGTTATGATGTAGTTTTATTTTACTTTGTAAAGTAAGTGCTATGTTTTTTAAATATTATATTTATGTAAGTTTACTTCATAAATAACTTTTTTTACATTTAAAAAGTAAATTACAATTTGATGTAAAGATTTTATATAATTATAACCAAAATTACTTTTCAAAGTAGTTTACTTTACACAACTTACCATTAAAAGTAAGTTACATTTAGAAGTAAAAGTAAAAATCCAAATAACTTTTACTTGTAAAAGTAAATTACTTTTTCAAGTAACAGTTACTCATTTAAAAAACTTAACTTAAGTAATTAAGTTTTACACGTTATATAATTTATGTAAAAAAAAACGAATTACTTTTAAATGTAAGTATATTATATACTTTTACATGAGTTATGTAAAGTAATTTTTGCGTAAAAGTAATTTGCATTTTTACATCAATATAAGTAAAAGTGCCATCCCTATTATGCATCATGGTCCAAAACATGCAAGTAGGGTTCTAGTTCCAACTGTAGCAAATATAAAACATCAGTGCCAAAAGCAAATACAGGGAAAAGGAAAACTATTTTATAAAAGATGTAAATTAATTTTTTTTAAATATATTTATTTACAGATAAAAAAACATAGTTCATATAAAAAAAAGAGAATTCTTCAACTTTAAAGACAGCTTTAAAGCATGTAAATACAAAGAAGGTCCTGGTATCACCCTCTAAACAACATTTGAGCAGAGTAAATTTTTGAAAAAACATTCTGTACGATCTTAAATTAAATCGAAATTTATTTATAAAACTAAAATTTAATTAAAAAATGATGTCAAAATCAAATTAATATTGAATTAAAAACAGGTGAATCTAGAAATAAATAAATGTGTGATCTTATTTTTTATTAAACATTGATACAACTTTACCATATTTTATTTTACTGTGTACCCTAAAGTTAATACTATGAAAATTTAATTATATGATGTAGAGGGTTTCGTGACTAACCATAAAATAAAATGCTAATAATAGTATGATTGAACAAAATTTTAAAAGAATTCAAAAAACTGACCAACACAACTGTTGTTACTCAATCTCCACCGAGACTTGCAAGTGCAATAGTAACTTCCATTGGTGTTCACACAATCACTGTTTGCCCAGTAACAGTAATCAGTCATGTTTGCACATTCATTAATATCTGAAAATAATTGTAAACTAACATATGGAATAACTTTAATTTGAATATAATAATTATAAAAGCCATATAAATTACAGGAACAGCATGTTACAACATCAGCCATTTCAACTTAGAACAAAATTCAACCTTGTGTATGTTCATACATATGTCAAATGATGATCAAAACTGGAAAAATAGATTTGTGATCTAAAGTTTTAGCCCTTTCATGTGAGGGCAATCAGTTTATAATTTTTCTTATTACTGCTTTGAACTAAGTTTATATACAGATTTTAAAATTTGTTGCTTGCAATACCAACAGAAACAAAACATAAATCGAAAAGTTACAAAAACATATACTTAAGACAAATATTTAAAAATGTTTTCATTTTTAAATAATACTAAATTATTTTGTTTTCAAAATAACTCACATTGAAGAAAATTATGTAATCTAATAAAAATATCAACTTGCATCATCAAAATATTAAAATCAAAATATGTTAATAAAATAAGTTTATAAGGTTGTAATTTATAGACCTAATTGTTTTGGAAATTTTTTAAATTCTGTGTAACTTTGAAAATTCTATTGTGTAATTTAAGTTCTATTTGACACAAAAATTAACATATTTTGCTTATTTGGATTTTTGTGTTAAAAGTTTAATGAATAAAAAAAAACTCTTAAAACTAAACTAATATTAATTTGTATGGCTTCATTGCTTAAATATTTACAAAGCTTGGAAATAACATTTAATATAACATTTAATGTAAAATTTAATATAACATTTAATATAACACTTAATATAACATTTTATACAACATTTAAACAGAGTGGATTTAAATGAATAACAAAATTAAATTTAACACAATTAATATAATACTTGGCTGCCTATCCTTAAAGGAAATGATGTTTTTCTCCATCAAACTTTTTCTTTGAAATGCTATATAAACTTGTGAGTTAAGCAACATTTTGAACAATCACTGGTCATATTTTATGTTTAATAAAATTTAATAATTTAATAAATTTATTAAAACACAAACTAAGCAGGGTGTATATTAAAAGAGGAGTCCGAATTTTATTCACCATGTTTGAACCTTTTTTATCATTTAAAATGCAAGTTATTAAAATGATACGCAGTTTAGTGTAATAAAACTAGGGATGTCAATTGATATATTTTAATGTATACTTGTTGTTACTAACTAATTTTGCCTCCTGATTATAGTTAAACAATAAAACTTGATAATAATTTTATTAAGGATGTTTGTAAAATGGGAAGTCTAAAACTTTTTCTAACTAAAATAATCATTTTGATTAGTTTTAAACTAATGAAAAAAAAATATTTAAAGAATAAAATTTTATATAACGAAATAAAATAAGGTATGTCAATCCAAGTTTCTAATTAAGTTATTCAACTCAAAAGTTAGTTTAACCTCCATCAAAATATTGTAATTATTTTTTTTAAGTAATTGCAAAATTATGAAACCGAATTACTATTTTGTTTTGAATTTTGTTAAAACCGTGCATAATTTGTATATCGTAAAACTGTTTTTTTTTCAATGATATAATCAAGTTGAACAACTTTGATTTTATTTTTTTTGGGTACATTTAACAACATAGCAGACATCCCCTAGACATGCCCCTAAATGGTAGAACATATTGACATTTTTTTGATTTTTTAAACTTTGATCAATTAAAGAACCTAAAATTATTAGCAAACCATTCTTTTAAAAATACACATATTAAAAGGATTCTTGAGTTTATCACTATAATAAACACTTTTAGTAACTCTCCTAAAATTCATAACGAACTAAAATAAAAGAGTAAACAAAGCTAGTTGTCAATACTCTCATGAGGCTTGTTGAAATCTGAAATCTCTTGTTGAGCAGGTATCTTTTTACTGCTAGCATGAAGTGCTTTAGTTTAAAATTTTCTGAATAAGTTTTAATAACTCCACGAAACTAAATCTTATCTTTTATCTAGTTACTAAATCTAGTTTACTAAATCTTATCTATTAAAATGAATCTCATCTTTTATCTAGTGAAACTCAAGTGTTTTAATGAGCTCAATAATTTCGAGATTTAATGAGCTTGATAATTTCATCACTGTAATTTAAGCATAATCTTGCAAATCACTTTTTGTAATAGTGATAACAAAAGTAGTTATAAGAAACCAAAGTCAATAATCAATTTTGAGTTTGCAGCTTGCCCAAGTGTTACAGGGTGGCAACATAAAATTTTTATAAGAAAAAGAGGATATTAGAGGATTTTATGTTTTTGCATCTAATTTAGAGGACTTTTTTCGCAAAACTACAAAATTTTAAACAAAATAAGAGGATTTTAAAGGATTTTTTTATTTTATAGGTTTAATGTCCACGCTCACATCACTTCACATGTCTCTTCAACTTAACACTAAGGTTTAGGCAGGGATCAATAATGTCATTTTTTGTATTAAATGACATGGATTTGCCAAAACAATATTATACAACTTGATGCACTTTAAGATGTTAACCAGTTTTGCAGGCCACATAATACTACTATCAAGAAATAAAAAAATAAATAAGAAAAGTTAAAGAGGAAATTTGATCAAACTTTAGGAGATTTTTTAAAAAAGGAGATTTTTTAAAAAAGAGGACTTTAAAGGATTTTAGAGGAGCTGTGGCCGCTCTGTGTTATAAAACTGCTATCACCCAACACCTGTTGTTATAAAATTGCTTAAGTGCTTTTAAGAGATATACAAATTTAGCCTTCCATTTTTTTTTTAAACATTTTGAAAAAAAATATCATATTGGAATGATCCGGGATTAGCAACAAAAACAAAAAATTTATAAAAACTATATATTTTATTTATGATAATTTATGATAAGCTAATTATCCAATCAAATTAATAATTGAATTAAAAAACTTTTTACTTGAACATAGAGGGAAAATAAGGAGAGTGAGACAGTGATATTTAAGTTCAAAATATAATTTCTATTTCAGTTTCTATTCAGTTCTTGTAGCATTAATTTAGTTTATAATTCTAGTTTTACTTATAAAATAATTTAAATTTTGGTTTTAAATCAGTTCTCTTAAATTTAATTTCAGTTCAGTTCTTATGATTTCAACAATTCTACTTCTTATTTCAAGTCCTAATTCAATTAATATTTAACTTCTATCAAGTTTTTTTGAAACTTTTTAACAATATATTAACTTATTAATTACCATTATCAAAGTTTCAAGACAACATTATTAAAGCAATTTCTTAATATAATACAATAAAAATAATTAAACAATAGTTGTAAAACAGTCATTTAATGATTCAATTGAACTGAGATAAGATTTTTTACGAAAATATACGCTTGAATTTCAATCACATGTTCACACATTCTTGTTTGGTTTCATAATAACTCTCATCTTTAATGATGGGTTATGCGGTTTATCCTCCTCCGGCTAATTGCCATTTAAAGACCACATAACCGGTCCAGCAAAGACAAGTTCAGCTCACTACAGAGCATCAGCACTTGTTTTGCTGAACAAGAGAAACTGAGTTTAGGAAGAACAAAGAAAGTTAGAGGGAAAGTCAAAAGAAGTCAGGCTAGAAAGATATCATAAAGAAAGCGGACAGATAATTACATTAGATATTAGAATGTGCAACTTACGAGTGAGTTAACACCGCACCAGAGTTCATCTCTAATAACATTTTCATTATCTAATTCATTTCATCAACTCTTTAGTGTCTTGAAATTTTCATATTTTTTTATAACGAAAGATTAAATGTATCGTTGACATAAGAGTTTGACTCTTACATCAACAATAGATTGCATCCCATTGCATATTTTTATGTTGTACACAAACAGTATCAATTGATCGCAATTTTAACATACCATTTACCATATGTATTAGATTGTAATCTATGTCACAAAGTTTATTGATGAATTATAATTTTTGTTTATAACAAAAGTATTGGAGTTTGAAGCCACAGATGCTGGCCTAGTAATAATTCTCATATTGTCAAAAGAAAACCAGGACTTATGTTCTTTACTTTATTGAACAATTGAACAAATATTAGCAAAAACAATATCTTGTCTAGTTGTTTTAGAGTATAATATACACATGTAAAGATTTGTAACATTGTTTTTGACAAATGTTGTTTTTGATGTATCTAGATTTCCCAAATCATATATAGAAAAATAGTTCTTAAAGAAGTGTTTTAATAAAGCAGAGCTTACATTAATGCAAAAAAATCTAATCGCAAAAATTTTAATTTTTTTTTGGAAATCACTGCCTCCCTAATTTTTGCATGCCACTTTGCAGTAAGGGGGTTGCATTTGTACAAAATTGTTCCTTTTTTACATTGGTTTGTAATTGCTACTTTTTTATTAACATTATACTTGTCATATTCAAATAATATCTCATAATACTTTTGTTTAGCGAGGTTTAAAATAGATTGAGTTACTGTTATAATTTAACACGTAAATAATTATTGGAAATAAGTTTTGAGTTTATTAAAATTACTAAAACATATTATTCATAAAGATATAAACTAAAAACATTTTTTATTTTTCCATTACTTCCGATTGAGAGGTTAATATTAACTTCATGAATTTGCATAATCACATAAAAAACAATCCCCACTACCTAACTGTTTTAATATATCTTATACAAATATTTGTGATCTACGAAGCAACCTACCATTAGTTAAATCTTACCTCTTGCAAAAATCACAGACATGCTTGCTCTTGACCAATTTAAATTCAACTTTTCTTTCTTTTGATCTCAACGTTGATGAGTACTTTCGTTTGATTCGCAATAGTTTCCAATAGTCACATGCTTGGCTTAGGGGTATAGATAGGTATTAATTTACCTATTTGCCCTGAAATCAGGTTCGAATCCTTTGGCCATTCTTTCATGTGCTTCTGCTTAGCACCTCTTCACTCTATCACCTTTCTCTTTGATCTTTATTGATCTCCTTCTTCCCAAGACTGCACTCTTTTAAATGTAATTTCTGATCAAATTCACCATGCCCTTTCTCTTTACCCCTCTGCTAATATTGCTATTATTGGTGACTTTAATGCTCACCACACTGAATGGCTTGGCTCTAACACCACTGACCCTGCTGGCACTAACACCTATACTTTCTCAATTTCTCAATTTCTTACTCAGTTAGTTAACTTTGTGACTCATTTTCTTGACAACCATAATCATTTACCTTCACTCCTTGATTTATGACTTGTCTCTGATCCTAGCTTGTGGTCAGTTTCTCCTTTTTCTGCATTTCGTGGTTCTGACCATGCAATGATCTTTTTAAATCTTTTATCCCATACTTCCTTTTCAGACTCAAGCTATGATTGCACGACTTTAATCCTTTAGATGACTGGAATTCTTTTCACAATTTTCTTTGTGACGGTCCTTGACTGATGTCTTTTCCCACTCAGCTGAAAAATACCTCTCCTACGCAACTTCCAGGATTCAAGCATAAATGGAAGCTTTTATTCCTTCTCAACGGTTCCAAGTTAAGCCTCATTCTACTCCATGGTTTTCACCCTTTGTGCAGCTGCTATACCTTATCAAAATCATTTTTTTCATCTTTTTCAAAAGAACAACTCTCTTGAGATCAAATGGCTATTTATTATTGAAGAAATCGATGTGATAAGGTGTTACCTGATGCTAAGCTCCATTATTCTCAGTTCACTAAACCTCGCATTTTATCTCAGAAGTTAAGCTCTAGAGACTTTTGAAAAATCTTCAACAGCGTCACTAACAAGAGTAGGTCTAACATTCTATCTCTCATTATTGGGACTGATCTTTTTACCTCTTTTTAGTATAAGGCAGAACTATTTGCAAAGAACTTTGCTTGAAATTTGACTCTTAAATCTTATGGTCATTCTCTTCCTTTTATTCCAATTAAACAGGTTAACCCAGTTGTTTAACTCACATCTCAATTAAACTCTTTTATGGCTTGTGGCCCAAACAACAATCCTGTCACAGTTTAGCAAAACTGTTTTCCAGAACTCTCTTCAATTCTCTCTAAAGTATTTAATAAGTGCTTGACTGAGTCTTGTTATTCTGCCTACTGGACAATGGCATCCGTTGTTCAAATCTTCAAAAACTCTGGTGAACATTCTGACCCCTCCAATTATTGCCCGATCAGTCTTCTTTCCATTATTAGCAAGGCCTTTGAGACTTTGATTAACAAATTTTTCACATCCCATCTTGAGCCAAATAACTTACTGTCAGACAATCAATACAGTTTCCAATCCTCTAACTTTTTGAGACCAAGGATAAAACCTTGAGGTACCCCAGAAGTTACTGGAAATAAAGAAAAGACTTTATGACTGACTTGCTAACTGCTGTGACAGAAAGATTTTATTTTGCATTAGATCGAGGCGGAGAAGCTAGGGTTATTGCTTTTGACAAATCTAAGAAATTTGCTAAACTTTACCATGCAGGTCTTCTTTATATGGTTGTTTCATATGGTGTATCTGGGCAAGTTTTTGAGTTTATCAAATCGTTTCTAACCACTTCATTAAAGTCGTCCTTGAAGGCTAATACTCTTCTTTATTTCCAGTAACTTCTGGGGTACCTCAAGTTTTGTCCTTGGTCTCAAAAAGTTAAAGTCTTCTCTTTTCAATTGCTTAGAACAAGCAGCTGATCTTGAATCTGACCTCACCTCCGCAACAGATTGAGGCTAACAGTGGCTTGTAAGTTTTAACTCCAAAAAACCCAGTTGTTTACTGCATACAACTATTGCAATACTGTCAACATTTTTATATTAATGAATGGCAACCCTCTCACTGAGTCCTCTTCTTTACGTCTTCTTGGATTATCGTTTACTACTGACCTTTCATAGAAACCATATATAAAATCGATTGCTAAAGTAGCATTCGCTGAGGTTGCCTCTCTTCATCATGCTTGCCATTTTCTTATTCCTGATTCCATTCTCTACCTCTACTAATTTCTTATTCGCGCCTGTATAGAATAATGTTGTCATATTTGGGCTGGTTCTTCTAATGATGCTCTTTCTCTTCTAGACAAGGTCTAAAAACGAATGGTAAACATAGTTGGACCCACTCTATATACTAAGCTTAAGCCACTTTCCCATTGTTGCAAAAATGCATATCTCTTTTCTACAATGACTTTCATGGTCGCAGCTCAAAGGAGCTATCATTTCTAGTTTTATCATCTAAAAGTCATTCTCGCTTCACTTGTCATTCAGCAAAGTCTCATTCATTTACTGTATCTGTCCTTGCATGCTCTAAAAACTATTATTCTGCTAGTTATTTTTTCCCCACTTCAACCCTTTGGAACTCTCTCCCATCTTCATGTTTTCTTGACTTAAACAACCTTCAACTTTTCAAGTCTTCTGTCAAATGTTTCTTTGTTCTATAACTCTATTTTTTTGTTTTTTTTTTTTGTTTTTTGATAACAATATTATCATCATCAATCTTTAAACTTAATACTTTTGCAAAAACACGCTATATCTATAGACAAAACAAGTAAGATCAATGTAAAAAAACAATTTAACTCAAAAAAAATACTAAACTTTTTTGCTCTTCTAATTTATCGGTTCTAGGGTACAATAAAAAATTTAAGTATAATTATTTTTTCATTCAAAGGGTTTTAAGGTTGATTTAAGGTTTCTTTAAGTCAATTTTTTTGTATAAATTCTTTTTCAATAAAGTAAGAGAAAAAAATTTGGTTCATAAAGTCAAATTATATTTCCCTCCAAGTATATACTTAACTATTAAATTTAAATATTAAAAATACCATTTAAATAAAACTGTCTTCCTCACCTAAACTATTTAACAATTTCCATATTTACAGAAAACAGTGGTAGATTCAGCATAGGGAATGGGGGGGGGGGCAAGCAGTCCCTGTGCTCCCTGAGCTAGTCAACTGGCACCCCTAAAATAAAAGTTTCTCATTATGAAACTCTGCGTTTATTTTAAATGGAAATAGAAAACTTGGTTTGCAAGCATTTCAAATTTACAAATTTCCAAGCATTCATGGTAAAAAAGACATAACTTAACATATTTCGGTGTATCAAAACTACTGTGACTGTGCAGTGACAGGTGTTCATAAAACTACAATGAATTTGCAAACTTCTATTTCTATTTTAAAGGACAAAAACAAAAAATAATAAACTAACTGATTTCAAGATTATGGTGCAATTTAGATTTGATTTTATATTAAAAATGTTTTTGGCAAAAACCCTTATGACACCCCCCTTCCCACTAGAAATTTACTCGCATCCGCCCTACTTTTAAATATAAGTATGCATTAATATCTCTAGCAATCATAATTGAACAACAAATGAAAGGCATACATCTATTCTTAATAGAGAAATAGATGACATTATATTTTCCTAATTTGTTCACTTATTCTACAAAATCGATTTGATATGACAATGACAAAAATATGTCATTTTAGATTAACATTAATTTGACTTTAAATCATCAATAAATCGTTTTGCTTCAACTCAGAAGGCACAGACATTCGTAAGACATTTATAAGAAGTAAAAAAATCACAAATTTAATTATTTACTTTTTAAATACAATCGCGTGCAAAAAAAAATTATGATTAGCAATCGCAATACGCATAATTAAAACCCTGCAAAGAGATATTTGCAATATACTTGTAAATAAAGACTCTAATATAACATGACAATTAATATTCAATAGTTTAAAACCTTTACATTTTTAACTATAGATATACTTCCAAATATAAAGTTATAAATGTTGATGCTAAAGTAGTTTTATTTTTCTACTCCTTTACCACAAATACAAATGCAGAGCATCAATTTTTATGTACTCAAGACACCTTCCAGTGATTAAATACCAAGGCATTAAACATTATGGTTTGCAAGTGTATATTGGTTTCCTTTCGACATGTGAGACATTGAGGGTATTAGTTTTTTGAGAAAATTTCTGCGCTATTTCATAATATGTTGATATAAATAAATAAAAGGAAGCTTGATCATTAAACCAATCATTTCTGGAAGGATTTGATGGTTTGATCACTGCTAAATATGATTGTTTGTGTATGTGATAAAAAATTTAAAATCAGCTCTTTTTATATGTTATACTAGTGAATCTATATTTGGTAGTAATCATTCCTCTCTAAATTTTTTAGATTTTACCAGATTCTACCAGAATTAGCTGGTTCTCTTTGTTCAAACCCGTATAAATTAAAGACATATTTTTCCAGCATATTTCAGTTCAGCATTTATTAGTTCATCAGACAACAATCTGGATAATAAACATATTTTACTTTTTTTTTAATGGAAATGAGTGCAAGCACAATCTGATGATGATCATACAGAAAAAATTGCCTAACACAGAGTAACCAAGACACATCAGATTTAATAAATTAAATAATTGCTGTGAAAGTATAGCATTTCATCAGAAAATCAAGCATGGAGAATGCCGGCTAACTTTTTCTTACATGCTTTGTTTTGCGGTGCCAGATCTTGATTATAAAACCTTACATAAGATATTCACATACAAACAAAGTTTCTGATTAAACTTTCTTCAACGTAAAAGGCATGATCAACATGATCATCATAAAGAAATGTTAAAACGCAATCAATTTTTATAACTTTAATAACTTGTCATACAACTTTTATTTTAGTTAATAAAAGTTTCATTTGCAGTATAAAAACAGTTTCTATTTCATGAAGTATTTTTCACTTTCACAGGGTTTCACACTTGAAAAAAAAAAAACATATTTTGCTAAACTTGAATTTTTTTATCAAATCATCTTTAATTGATTTTGACCTGCTTAATTGACTGTGAAACTGAATCAGTTGAAACATTTTGCAATGCAAAAGGTTGTAATTTCTTTTTGAATATTGCAGTTTGCTGTTTGTAAAATCAATTGTTCGTTTGTAGGGATTTGATTTTCAAATACTATTTTGGTAATTGAGTCAATGGTAACGGCAGCAGACAAATCAAATTGTGGGAGACAACTACAGTTAGAATTGTTTTATTGAATGAAAATTGCTTTGCTGTTGGTCTACCATTCCAGCCTCCTTGCTTTGTATTAATGCAAATAAAAAGTTTAAACTGATTTTGTTTATTACTTTTTTTATTTATTCTGATTAAATTGAGCTAATCAAACATAAAAAAATCCTCATAAAGCAATTCAATGGCAAGTCAAAGAATAATAGAAATTCTGTTATCTTTTTTTTTTGTTTTCTTAGTTTTTTGGCTGTGAGTACCAGAAAAATGTCATCATTTAATACCAACTCTTAAATTTTCAAGCTGTTGTATAAAAGTACTACTTAGAATTAAAGCAGAGCATGTTTGTTTAACTGCTTTTAGTTAACTAGAGTTTAAGATGCCAAATAAAATATCTATAATTTTAATAAAAAAACACTGTTGAGAAATTTTCAGGAAATAGTTTTGCAGAAGCATATTCAGCAGTAGCATCACGACTACTAAAAATTTGTGTTGTTAATTTTACTTGCACATCAACTCGCACAAAACATCCCTTAAACCAATGTAAGGTCTTTCTTACACATAATTATACAGATTTTTAGCAGATTTGGCAGGCATTGGTAAGTACCAAATTTTAAATGTACTTTAAGTGAATCTGTAATCATAAGGGCTTAATTATAAAACATAAAATAAAATGCTACTTCATTTTAGGGAAAAGTTAGTTCAAAAAAGTGTTTTAATAATGCAAGTAACCTTACAATGTTTACATATATTCAATATGTAAAAATCTGTAAATTTTTAAATATATAGTTTTAAACATAGAACTATAAACATTAATAAATACATTATTAATAATAATAAATACATTTTAGAAATTATTGATTTTTATACATTCAAGATACATGCAAAAACATAACAAGGTGTTTATGTCACTTAGGACAGCTTTTAAACATGTAAACACAATGAAGGTCCTGTCCATCCCTAAACAATATTTGAGCGGAGTAAAATGATGCTTAGAAGGACGAGACAACTTTAAAGCATGTAATTTCTGTCATCCCTAGACACCATTTGGGTAGAGCAAATTTTGAAAAAATATTCAAAATTTAAAAACATTACAAAAAACTGACCAACACAACTGTTGTTATTCAATCTCCACACAGACTTACAAGTAAAATAAAAACTTTCATTGGTGTTCAAACAATCACTTTTTTTTCCAGTTACAGTATATAGAATAATATGCTAAAAATACAGTACATAAAATAAGATGCTTAAAATGATATGCTAAAACAAAAATTAAAAATATTACAAAAAACTGACCAACACACTTGCAAATAAAATATTAACTTCCATTGGTGTTAAAAACAATCATTGCTTGCCCAGTCACAGTAATCAGTCAAGTTTGCACATTCATCAATATTTGAAAACAATTGTAAAGTAACATATGAAATAACTTAACTTGACAATTATAGAAGCAACATAAATATGAAAGTAGCATTTTACAATACAAATCTTTTAAACTTATAACAGGATCTAAATTTGTGTATGTTTATACATATGCCAAATAATGATCAAAACCTGAAAAAAATACTTTGCAATTCAAAGTTTTAGCCCTTTCATGTGAGAACAATCAGTTTATAAATTTTTTTATTACTACTTTGAATTAAGTTAATCTTCTGATTTCAAAATTTAAAGCTTGAAATAACCATGAACACAAAATTGAAATTAAAAAATATTATCAAGTGGAAAGCAAGGTTGCATAAGGTACAAAAACGTTTAGCTACACTACTTTGCACTTTTAAAAATATCAATTAACTTATGCATTATCTTTATATAATTGCTGATTACTTTTATCTGTTATTTCAAATAGTTAAATAGAAAAACATTATTTAAAATAAAAGTAAAGACAAATAATATCATCACAATAGGTCAAACTAAACAATTTAACAAAAACTTGCATCTTCAAAAAGATTATAGTCAAAATACTGTTTATAAAGTTCTGTACAAGTTTCTAGATCTAATGCTTGTATACCATTTAGCATATAGTATATAATTGTGACAAAAAACTTGTTATCTTAAAACCCCACAAAGATTATTTATGAAGTATGATTTTTGTGTATATATGTTTTAGAGAATAATATTCATATGTAAAGATTTCTAACTTAGTTATTTGGCAAATGTTATTTTTGATCTATTTGGACTTCCAGCACAACACATCTTATATATAAACTTTTCCCTCGATCAGGAAATTAATTTTCAAAAAAGGATTTTAATAAAGACTCTAGCAAGACATCAAATATTTCATAATTAAAAACCTGTACAACTTTAACTATAGATATACTTTTAAACATGAAGTTATAAATGTTGATGTTAAAGTAGTTTTCTCTTTGTACTTGTTTATGGTTTTATTTTATGGTTAGTATGTGTTTACTGGTTTCAAATTTTCTGTTAAAAACTTTGGTACAAAGAGATTGGGAATTGAAGCAAGCCAATTTCATTTCCATATGTGAGACATTAAGGGGATTATCTTCTTGCAATTGCTGATTACTTTAATCTTTTATTTCAAACAGTTATATGAAGAAAAAATTAAATATTCAAAACAAAATTAGAAAAATTCTATTTAAAAGAAATTTTATCAGAAAAAATTGATACCCTCAATACCACTCAAGTGGTCTAAAAGTTGAAAGAAATTTAGGTTATTTTAGTTTCCAATCTTAGTCAATGTATGTACAATGTACATACATCAACAGTCATGTAAATTATACATGCCTCTGTGCTTATAACTAATAATTTTTAAAAAATATAAAGAGGTAAGTACTTTACTTAAAATTTGGAGGTTTTAAATTTTATGTTTCAATGTAGGAAATATCTAAAAAATAATTAAAACTGAGCATTAAAAAAAATGTCTATTTAAATCTTTAATCAATGTTTATACTAAGGCATCTGCAGACTTTAGTTGGTCATCATTAGTTACATTTTTGTGTAGAAATTTACTTATAGATACACTATATTGCAAACTGCGCACCACAATTATATTTACAATATTTTAATTTTTGAAAAGTAAGAGTGAAAAAAAGGTTTCATTAATGTCTTTTTAATCTAGATATCTTCATTAACCCAAACTCTAATTTGATTTGTAATAAAATGGAAGTACGGCACTACCACTGACTTTGGCACTTTTAAACCACACTTGTTGAAGTTACAATTATAAACACAAATAATATTAAAATGCAAGATTAAAATGAAACAAACAAAGAACAAAAATCAAAAACCTAATATGAGGAATGTAATTATCTACCTAAACCAAACACCTCAGTTGATATATATCAACTGACTGATAACTCATCTTGTCTTTAGGAAATAATAACTAAAGCACAATGATTATGACAGTATCTATGTATTGAAGAAAGAAAATAAATTTAAAAAAAAATTGTTTTTGTTATACCTGCAGGTAGATCAACAATTGGTTGCAGGTTATTACCTAAAAAAGTTGAATAGTAAATAAACTTATAAAAAACATATAGAAAATAACATAGTCTCAATTAAAAAAAGTTTAAAAACTTTAAATGAGCAATTAAAAACATACTTGAAATACCATTGATAATAAATAAATTTCTTATTAAACCATCTTGAGCATCATGCCAAGGATCAGATGCATATACTTTTACATTATCAAAACTTTTAGCATTGTTATTTATATCAGTAAAGACAACTACTCCATTTAATCTAATTGTGTATATATAACTTGTATTTCTCAAAAATTGATTAACTTTAACATTAGACCATTGATCTAATTTGATTGGATTTGTAGTAAAACCTTTATCAAGATTACCACTAATTGGTGCTGAAATGTAAAGACTACCACTTCCATCTTGTTGAAACCAGATACCTGGAACACGATCACCATATTGACCTTTATCAGAACCAATAGTGAAATGAATAACACTTTGCCATACCTTAACAAACTTATTTGGATAGACATCAAACGAAACCAAAAATTCCTTATCTAGTTTTGGTATCAGGCCAATAAGTTTTCCTTTTACTAACAAAATGTCGGAATTACAAGGAAGACTTTCTAAAATACAAAAAAAAAATTGAATACAAGATGTAAATGTAAATCTGAATATCAGTTTAGTAACTAATATTGATTTAACAAACTATTTACAACATTAAAATGGCAACTATATTCCTTTCTGAGACAGAGTTTAGATATAATGAATACTAGATGTAATACAATAAATAAATGAATGATTTTTAGATGAATTTATAATAGTATTCTTAAAATATATTTTGTAAAGTCTTGTTTTATGTAATATAAGTAATTTTTTTAGTAGAGCTTCATTAAACGATTATATAACATTATCTAACAATTATATATCAATTAAAAAACAAATTAGTACTTAATTCGAATTAGGTATCAAGTTTAAATAGTATCTGCGCATGAGAATATGTAACTAGAATAATAATAGCTTAATATTATTAGGAGCTTTTAAAATGAATTTAATAAGCAAAGATAAAAATAAATTTATATCTCTGCTCATTAAAATCAGAGATACAAAATTATTAAAATTTTTATATGTAGATGAGAACATTTTTTCTTCCAACTGTATTTTTTTTTTTTTTTGTCATTTTGTTTTTATTCAATTTTTTCATTTATTTTTTTCTCGCCAATGCAAAGTCATTGCAATGAATTTATTTTTAAATAAATTTGAAACTAGGGGTCGTCCATAGATCACATCGTGTAATTTTTGACTGTTTTTGACTCCCTCCCCCCTTTTTGTCACAACAATGTAACTCTTTAGTAGCAAGTACCGTACAAGTTGTCACAAAACCACTAATCCCTAATCCTCCACTCGAGCGTGATGTAGTTCATGGACAACCCCATATCAAAACAAAATTTTCTTTCTTATACCAAATTGTAATAAAATCATCAAATATTAACTTATCTTAATGAAGGCAAATAAGAAGAGACAAACACTTTCATTTTTCAGTAGCATTTCATAAAAATGTTTATAAATGTTGTGTGTGTGTGTGTGTGTCTAAACGCACACAAACACATACACACACGAACACACACACACACACACACACACACACTCACACACACACACACACACACACATATATATATATATATATATATATATATCTTTTAGTTGCCTAAAGATATTCTGACAGCATAGTCTCTTTTGAGTGTTTTTTATGTTTAAAAGATTGTTTGTTGTTGGCATAACATTTTTTCCATTTGACCTAAGTTAAACCAATATATTGTTTATCAAGGTTGTTTTTTGAAGAAACAATGCATTTGTAAATAATATTTTTGGATAAGCATTTGCTATTCATAGGGCAGTCAACTTTTTGCTTGCAGTTACAATTTTTAGTACTTTTTTCTTTAAGAAATTCATTTTTATTAATCAATGCAAAATTAACGCCATTTATAATTCTTTCAATATTTTTTGTAATAATTTTCTACACCAAAGACATCCATTCATAATAATGTATAAAATATAGCACAAGAAATTCCCTCATCATGTTACCCTCAAACACAAAACAATCCCAAAAATATTTGGAAGATTACATTGTTGATAATATTAATGACAATGAAATTAACTATACAGATTACTGTTATTTAATGAATTCACCAACAATAATGCTATCAATAATGATGATTCAGACCGCAAAAGCGCTTTAATGATTGGATGAAGAAATCCCATCATTAATGAATAGATACGATTTTATTGTTACTGAGCTCCCTACAAACAAAAAAGTAATTGGGAAAAGATGGATCTATACTATTAATGGGAACAATAATAAAATTACAATATATAAAGCTAGATATGTTGCAAAGGATTAATTCAAATTAAAGCAATTTCAAGAGATTATTAAAAAGCTTTTACACCTACAGCTTGGAAGGAATCAGTCTGAATTTTAATGCAAAAAACCTAAAACAACAAACACCAATTATTGGAAATTAAATAAAGCACTTAATGGTTTAAAAAAAAGTTGTAGAAATGGGTAAAATATTTTAAGAGACTATCTCAAGGAAATACAGTTTGTTCAATCAAATTCAGATGCTTGCGTTTTTGTTAAAAGAAGCAATACTCAAATAGCAAAGATCCTAGTTTGAGTTGATGATATAATTATAGATGCCAACTCAAATGAACTATTGATCAAAATTTAGAAGAAATTAAGTAAACGATTTAAAATGGAAGTTTTAGGACCATTGACTTCATTCCTTGGCATTCAATTAAAATCAACTAGTAATTGTGTAACTATGATGTGTAACAATCAGATTACTTGCAGAATGTGCTACAAAAACTTTGTTTTGATAATTGCAAACCAAGTGAGCAAGCTCATAATTCATACCATAATCAAGAACTAATAAAATTAAATGATTCAGAGATAAAAATATATTGACAAATGGTTAGAAGTCTTATTTACGCAATAGCATGTACAAGACTAGATTTAAGCTATTTTGTTACCAGATTATCTCAGCATTTATCAAAACCAGATAGTGGTGATTAGATGGTTGACAGAAATAATGTCGAAAAATGAATTTTGGAATAGTGTCAAATATATTAAAAAGGCCTTATGTCCCAAAAATAAGGAATAGCGTCGCAAAAGAATTTAATTAATAGTGTCAAAAACAAAAAAAGGAATAGTGTCGCAAATAATAAAAGGAATAGTGTCGCAAATAGTAAAATCAAAATGGTGTCGAAAACATAAAAAAGGAAAAATGTCGCAAGGGGTGAAAACGGAATAGTGTTGCAAATAGTAAAAGTAGAGTAGTGTTGCAAATAGTAAAAACAGAATAGTGTTGCAAATAGTAAAAACGGAATTGTAGTCGGAGAGAATTAGCAAAAAATAGGGTCAAACCCAGACAAAAACAGTATAATGCTGAAATTTGGCAGAGAGAAAGTGCACACTTTGGGTTAGTGTAAAAAAAAACCCAGTTGATTGTGCTACACTTATATCTCTTTTAGGCAATTTTAGGGGCAAAAAAGGGTCCATTTTGACACCTATAAAAGCTTATAAACTTTATATAGTTGGATAGAAAATTTTATCTTGAGTAATATTCATATAAGAACTCTGACTTATAAGCAATTAATTGAAAAATTATTCATTTTTGCTGCGATAAACGTTTTGTCACGATGTTGTCAAAATATTGTCAACATCTAGTTTAAAAATTTCCAATCAACAATTTAAAATCAATAGTTTAAAAATGTAAATACTTGTGGTGTATTGTTTTCGAACCATTCTGATATATCTAGTATAATCTTGATATACAATTTTAAGGGCTCTTTCATGTATTATATTAATACAATTGTTAAGTTTTCTGCTATGAAATAACTAAATTAATGGACAATAAGAAGCATGAGATGTAATAAATACGTTAAATATAAGTTTTCTTTAATTCAGAGACATAAAAGAAGCGAGTCTGGAGAGCGCGTTAAGATTTTGACTTGATGATTTACATAAATTGTGAACATGGTTATTAAAGGAAAGTTTATTAATAAACATAATTTATACTAAGTAATTTTTCATTATCAGATGAGACTATTTATCTATCGCAGATGGTAATTTTAAGAGAGCTTATTTTCCTTATAATGATATGATACTTATCTGGATTAGCTTTTATGCCATTATTTTCAAATTATGATGAAAATTGATATGCAGTGTTTTGCAGGTCACTCACAACAGAATTTAAGTCACTTTTTGCACTGAAAGAAATATTATCATCAGCATATCCTGCAATATCAACATTGGATAAAAATAGAAATAGATCACTTATGAAGATATTAAATAATAATGGACCTAAAATTGAGCCTAGTGGAACGCCAAACAAAATATTAGAGTAAGAGAAGTATTGATCATTTATTTTTACTTTCTGTTTTCTATTACTAAGGTACGATTGAATGAGCTTTAATGCGTTTCTGCTGAGACCATATCCATTCAATTTAGCAATAAGCAAAGCATGCGGAATGCAATCAAAAGCTTTTGAAAGGTCTGTAAGCATAGCCCAAAAATGTCCCTTTTTATCTAGGTATTTTCTCCATTTCTCAGTCATAGTTTTTAGAATAAGATCGAAATAGCTCAAAAGAGAATAATCTCAAAAAGGGACTTTCCAGAATAATATCGAAATAGGAAATAAACTGTAAAATTGTAAAAATAGGAATATTATCAAAAATGTTAAAAGAGGAATATGCTATGGGAATAGGTCTTACGTTTTCTTCAACATATTGATTCCCAATACTCAAATCTGCAACAAATCTGGCGGGTTAGTACTGATAAACCTAACCAACATCAGCTTTATCAACTTTTATTGCTTCAGTTTCTTTTTTTATAAAAATTTATGTTTCATGAAAATATTACTACGTACTCCATATATTTAAAGGTATATACTGGTTTAAAAAGAAGTTTCAGGATTGAGTATTTGCATGCATACTTTTTAAAAATTTATATAATTTTTTTGTATTACGGTTTATATTAAGGGGCTTGCCAATAAAACAATTTTTCTTCTTCTTGCCCCTGCTATTTGTAGTTACATATGTTTACGGTATGATTAAATGTATACAGCAAAAAAATAAAAAATAAAAAAGAACATTTTAGTTTTGAAATAACTAGAAGAAAAACTGCGTAAACAATATTGAGACTGAAAACTATATCATTGTATGATAAACTCAATAAATAGTACATCTTGATGCTTTATTAATTATATACTTACATTTACTAACATCATCCGCTAAAGACGGGTTGTAATTTGCATCTGAATCATCACAATCACTTTTCATTAGAAAATGTTAATTGTGGGATAGGCAACTTTTCCACAATTCAAAATTTATTATTCGATTAAAGTAAATATGATTATAGGTAGCAGCAGTGCCAGTTTTAGTGGGTGGACTGGGTAGCAGCACTGTATATATATATATATATATATATATATATATATATATATATATATATATATATATATATATATATATATAATATATATAAATATGTATGTATATATATATATGTATATATATATGTATATATATATATATATATATATATATATATATATATATATATGTGTATATTATATATATATATATATATATATATATATCTATATACTTGGGGTTTGGTACTTTTTCCACAACAAACATTTTTTTGTTTACGACACTATTCCTTAAACTCATTTGCAACACTATTTTCTTTTTTTATTTGTTTTTGACACTATTCCTTAAACTCATTTGTGACACTATTCCGTTTTTTTGTTTTCGACACTATTCCTTAGATTCATTTGTGACACTATTCCGTTTTTTTTGTTTTTGACAATATTCCCTTTGATTCATTTGCAACACTGCTCCATTTTTCTGTTTTTGAGACCATTCCTTAAATTCATTTGCAACACTGTTCTGCTTTTTTGTTTGCGATACTATTCCCCTTTTTTATTTTCGACACTATTCCTTAAACTCCTTTGCGTGATTATTCCTTTTTCTATTTTTGACACTATTCATTAAATTCATTTGCGACATTATTTCTTATTCTGTTATTCAACAATCAATCATGCGACAATTTGCGACATTATTCCTTTTTCACATTTTCGACAATCAATTTTGCAACAATAAAAATTTGCGTCAATCAAATTTTTGCAACACTATTCCGCCACACATATTGGATTATATTTAAACTTGTATTTCGGTATATTAAACATAACTCAAACAATTGTTTAACTTTTTGAAAGGCTGATGAGTTAAAACTTTATGTTTTCTGTAGCGCAGATTGGCCTTCATCTTTAGAAGATGAACATATTATATCAGGTTACTGTTTCTCTTTGTGTAAAGATGGATTAGTCATAAGATGGAAATCAAAGAAGCAATCAAGTGTTGCACTGTCCACCTGTGAAGCAGAATATATGTCGATATCTGCAGATTGCAAAGAAATAAGTTACTTATCAAATTTATTAGGAGAATTATTAGAAATAAATGTCGAACCAGTGACCCTTAGAAATGATAACCAAGGAGCCAAGAAAGACTTATTTAATACAAAAGTTGAAGGAATTTTATTTTGGAATTTTAAATAATATGTTGTCAAGTTGGAGTGTTTAGTTTTATTATTTGGGTTAATATTCTAGCTCTCAGCCACGAGGCTATGTCTCATGTATACTTTTATCAAAGTTTGCAAACATTATTATCAATATTTACTTCCTTCATCATGAATAAATAAAAAACATTAACAAAACACTTTTGAATAAAAATAAATATTAATTTTATGTTTTATTCTTTCTGATTTATTGTTTAATTATTTTATCATTCATTAAGATTTTAACTTTTTAGTTTAGTTTTGCATTTTTTTTTTTTTTTAGTTTTTGTTTCTCTTTTCAGTTTGTGGTTTGTTTAATTTTAATTTTAGTTTTAGTTAACATTTGTTATTCAGCACATTTTTTAAATGCCTCTTTTAATCTAATTTTCAAAACTTGCAAAAAGCTATGGCTAAGTTGCTAAAACAAAATATTATATGTGCGGTCATATAAGGTGTGCAACCGCATGCCTTTCTTCAGAAAGCTTGTGCATCATTATGATTTCTTTGGTCATTGCTCTGCCATGAAACCACTAATATTATCAAAGAACCATTTGACTCAAACAAAATTTGCATTAGACTTAAAAAAATAGTCAAAAGTCTTTCAGTGACGAAACAATGTTTTGTATGTTTGGTATCATCTAAGGTGTAAAGATTTGAGTTTTAGTCGGACCTTCACAGAGCCTAGATTTAAATTCGAGAGAACATATTTGGGAACATCTTGAACGACAACTGAAGGGGAAAAAGCCACTCAGTAAAAATGATTTATTCTCGATGATTTCAGATTGTTAGGAAAATATATACACAGATGTTCTTATTAACTTAGTTGACTCTTTGCCTCGTTATTGATAAGCAGTATTAAAATCTAGAGACTATCCAACAAAATACTAATGTGCTGTTATGAAAAAATATTAACAAATTATAAATATCTATTTTTGAATTTTTGAATTTGCTTATAAACTTTCACAGGATTATGTTTTTCCTCCTTTCGTTAGAAATTATCATTTTTTTGAGTTAGTTATACTATGTAGTCACATTGGAGGAACGAATGAAAAAAATTTAATTTACTTTCATTCTAAAGGCAAAAAGTTATGACAAAAACTTTAAACTTTTTGCAGTTTATTAACTTTTGCCAACTACTGCATATATATACTGTATCAATATATACACAGGAGTAGGCATGAATGACAAGCGATCGCCTGCACTTGCATCCACACCCATGTAATTCAGTCAGTGGGCAAAATAAAGCCCACCAAAATTCATTAAATTTTAATGTTTCTACTACGTTTAATGTAAATCTAATGTTTTTATTAAATATGTTTTTTAAAAAACAAAATAGTAAAAAAAATTTAAAGCATTTAACATTCAAACTTTTATTATTTCTTATACAATTTTTGTACTTCAACTTTTCTACTTTTTATATTTAAAGAAATTTTTATTGGTCACAATTATACAATGACCATCTATTCTTGTACAATTTAAAAAAAAATAACATATGCAGAATTTCGTTTTTATACTTCCTAATATTTCATATCAACATAGGTTTGCCAGATGACTGGCTTTTACAAAAGTGAATACGATAAAATCTTGATTTTTATAGGTTTGGCACTGTATACTCCAATGTAAAAGCCGGACATCTGGCAACCCTACATCAAAGTAACACTTTTTTTTTGTTAATTATAATCATGCGTTATGCATAGAGCAACTTACGTGCACCTTAAGCAATTTCATGTAAGCAGTAAGCAATTTTGGTTAAGCAACATTTTATCATTTTTTAACTTTTAAATTATTCTATAGGCGGTAAGATATAAGAAGTAATTATTTTAAAAAAAAACTATATTAATTTTTGAATGACATTTATGTAAAAACATTTGTTACAAAAGTTTGAATAACAATTATGTTTGATATAAGCGCTATATACAAAGATAACATAATTTAATTCTGATAAAAAATATACGACTTAATTTAAAACTAATTTAATAAAAGTATATAATTTTATTCTGATAAAAAAATATCTATAATTTAATTTAGATTTAAAAAATATATAACTTAATTTTGATTTAAAAAATATACTTAAGTCTATTAAAATTAAAGTTAATGCTTTGTTTTAACTTAAAGGGATCCCCAAGTGCTGAGACAAGTTGTGTTTATATAATAGGTAAACATGAGAAAATAAGTTAATTAAACTTTCCAAAACAAATTAATTAATGAGATATTAACAAAAGCATTTATTGTTTTGACGTTATAT
>NC_088934.1:31072500-31145000 GCF_038396675.1 Hydra vulgaris | reverse complement strand
TGTGTCCAATAACCAATTACATTTAGTAGGATGGTTAAACAGTAGTGACCTTGGCAAAATCCATGTTTGTGTGGACTTAAAAAGTTATTTTTAACTAGGTGTGCAATAACATGAATTTGTATTATTCTTTCAAAAAAAGTTACTCAGATACATGTTAGACTGATAGGTCTATAATTAACAGCTTTTGATCTGTCTCCTTTTTTAAATATTGCTAAAATTGTTGCAACTTTCAATATTTGTGGTATTGAACTGCTTTTAAGTACTAACAATAGTAGATGTTTTGAAATTTGAAAGCTAGCTACCTTAAATACTATCTGATGTAATTTGTCTGGGCCATATCATGATATGCAACATTCATTATTTGATTTAGATGTGTTTCGATTAAGGAGGTGTATTTCGATATTTTCTGGACTTAGGTCAATATTGTTTGAAAAGAGGGTTGGCATTAAAAAACCCACCCAAAAAAAACCTGCTCAATAAAAACATTAAAACCCGAGTAATCTTTTTTTTGAATTTTTTTTAAAGACATTTTATGATTTTATGAACTATTATTACCAACATCAATATTATAACTAAATTAATTATTATACAAATTATTATTAACCATTATTATTAACTATTATAACCATTATTATTAACTATTATAACCAACAATAACAACTATCAGAGCAGATTTACTAATATTTTAATCATTATTTGGAAATACATTCACAATTTTTATTCAAATATGTTTATGGATTGAGATTACTTTTATCGTTTATGTTATTCACTTGCCAAGGCTGAGAAGGCCACTTCAGTCGTGGAGGCTACCTTATTGTGGTTACAACCCTCTCTCAACTATTTAACTTCAAAATACGAACCTTCATGAACAAGGCTGCTGCACAGAGAAACAAGTTTGTTTATTTAAATTTGAGTTCAAATTTGAAGTTCAATTGGAACTTCACTTACTTCATCCCATTCTCCAACTTTCTTTTTCCCATTTCTCATTGACATTTTAAATAAAAATTACTTTTAAATCTAAAATAAATCAACAATTTAACATGAAATTTTTTTTTACAGTTTTACAGTTACAGTTTTGAATTATGTTTATAAATCTTTTTCAAAATATTTTGAAAAATTCTTGTTATAAATTATTAAATAACATTATACAAAAAAAATTGTTTATAAAGTTTAAGTAGAAAATTATACTAATTTTTTATATCATTAAATAAAATAAAAAGTTAACAGATATGAATTAAAAATAAAACCCATAAAAACCCAAATTTACCCAATAAAACCCAAAATTACCAAAAAAACCCAATTGGACAGGCATTTTTTTAAAAAAAAAAAAGGGTTTTTGCCAACCCTGTTTGAAAGCATATTTTTATTTTTATAATTAAGGCCAAACGGTGATGTTTCTATTCTTTTTTTGATTGATAAAGCAGTAATAAAATATTCATTGAATAGTTGAGCTTTATCTAGATTTGATGGTGCAACTTTGTTATTGTAGTGGATGTCTGGGAATGTCATTTTGCTTTTTCTTTTTGATTTAACATAACAGTTAAATACTTTTGGATTTTGGTCAATGATTTTAGCAAATATTTTTTCAAATAAGATAATTGCTTTACTTATAATCAGCATGCTGTTTTGGTTTTATTTTGTGATATGCGATACTCCTTATATATTTTAATACTTTTGTTTGATATATATTGGCGATATTTTGCCTGTTTATTTTTTATTTATGTTCAGAGTTGGATGTTGAACAGAGTTTAATAGTTAAAAGGTCTTTGTTAATTTCATCATTTGTATAATTATTGTTTTTGTGTAATTTGTTTATTGCTAGTAAAACTTTATTGCCGTTTTCAGGAAGTACAGCAATAATGGGTGTAGTAAACATATTTTACTAGAATATTTTTTAGCTCATCAGATCAATTTGATGTTGAAATGAGCAAATAGGGGTATTTATAAAGTTTACTTATGAGCATTCTTTTAGATCTATTAACATCTAGCAGTAAAATGCTGGTTATGGCGGATCTAGAAAAAAACAACTATTATCCATGCAAAAAACAAGACCCAACTTTTTAGGTGACATCACTCTTTCTGAAGATACTTGAAAAGCTATAAACAGTGCCATAAAGGAATGGAAATCAGTGCAAGCAAAATCTGACAATGATTATACTGAAAAAATTGCCTTAACAGAGTCAGAAAGACACATCAGGTTTAAAAAATTAAATAAATGCTGTGGAAGTTTAATATTTAATTGGAAACCCTTTAAATGGTGTTAATTAGGCATAAGTTATGCATTAGGGATGGCTCTTTTACTTACTTTTTTTACTTACACGATTTTTATCAAAAAGTACTAAATATAAAGTGAATTTACAAATAAAATAATGTTTTTAAAGTAGGAATTTTTATTTTAAAAGTAATAACAAATCCTTATTAAAAATAAATTATATAAAATAAAAGTTAAATTACATAAGCTTACATTTTATATAATTTGTAAAGTAAATTAAAAGTAATTTATATAAAGTAAGTAAATAAATTTACTTATATTTTACAATAAATTTGACAGGATCTTGTACAAAAGTAATGCAAAAAAGTAAAACTTTAAGGCACTAACATTTAGTTTGCCGAAACATTTGATTGGCGCGGTTTTAGGTATTTCTTCCTTGTAAAGTTTGAAAATATCAATAATAGGTTTTCGCCCATGATTAAAACCCTCTCTATTTCCGGCCCATGATTAGGCTATAATAAACATTCTCACAAATGTTCACTCTCTCGCCAACCATTCGAAGGGTCTGGAATTTAGACAAAGCTGAAACAAGGCAGTTAACATAAGGCGCATACACCTATGGGAGACTCAGAAAGGGTGATTTATTTGAAAAGAAAATAATTGGCATAATTGTTAGTTCTTTTCTACAAGTTTGTTGCGTAAATGCATTTATTATTTAAAAACTAAGGAGAGAAAGTTTAAACCTGTCCTGAATTATGGGGCTATAATACCATACTCTAAAGATTAAGGAGCCTTGAAATTTTTAAGAGAATGCTTTATATTTTAGTTGCTTCCTCAAAGCAACTGAACAAAGAGCCGCAAGGTTTAGGAGCCCTAAGATATATTTAAAGTGTTTTTTTTGTTTTTTTTTAAAAAAGTTATTGTTCCGGAGAAACAGAAATTGGGCACCTTGGCCACATATGTCTAATGACAAAATATACTTTGCTACGCCGCTGTGTAATATACCTATATCCCGAGCTGTAGCATAAAAACGATTTATAAGTAGATAAAGAAATAAAAATTGTGGTGATTAGAGCCTGGAAACAAAAATATCCTAAAACATTTACCATTCCTACTCCAAATGTGAGGGCAACAAGTTAGTAATTTTTATTATTTTTATTTTCTTACACTAAATTTAAGTTGACAGGTTCATAAGCTAGTTTTTTTGTCTTCAAAAGAAGAAGACAAAAATTTGTAAAGATTTTGTAAAGTTTACATCCTAGCCAAATGAAGTGGTTGTTTCAATTTTTTTCTAAACATTCTAATGTGATAAGCAAGAACATACTTAAGTTTGGTACTTAAGTATATTTTTGTTTATACCGCAATATAGCATAATTTTGAAGAAAATTTATTATTAAAATATTATAAAATCTCAACCAAAATTATTGCGTTTTCATAATTATATTAATATTCTCAAAATTTACTTACATAAACATTAAGATGTAATATTAATGTAATTATTAAAAACATTATTATATTATTGGTTATCTATAAAGTTTTTAAATGAGTTTTTAAGAACACATTAAAAGTTTTTCAGAAAACCTCATTTGTACATGACTGCATAATAATATTATTAGTTAAAGAAGAGGCTATTGATTAATTAATTGAAAATGGTTTGTTGATAAAAGGAACCATCGCATGTTCAAATTGTAAATCTTCTTTAAACTGCAGTATAATACCACGCAACATCTTTCATATTTAAATCAATTTTAAATTAAATCGTGCATTTTGTTTAATTTATTTTTTCATGAACAATATTTTTTATAACATCATTATTTTTATATGTTTAAAAAATAAAATTATTCAAAACATCCTGTTTTAGAATGTTATATTAGAAAAAAATTTCTCTGTAAATAAAGAGCCAATTAAAAACCCTTTGGTGTTTTAGCTATTTACATAATAATTTTTCAGATATAATTCAAAAAGTTATCGGCACCACCATAAAAGTTTCTAACTTTACCGGTCAGATCTCACTGGGTGATGACAAATATACCAACTTATAAAAAAACATAAACAGTAGTTCTACCAGTCCTTATCCAATGGGTTTTAATGTGGCTACCCACTAAAAAAATCTCAAAACAAAAAAAAAATACAATTTCTTATTTTGTGAGGGGTTCAACCTTATGCAGCAATCAAAAAAAAATTTCATTGCTATATAAGGTTGAATCTTTATACAGCAATCCAATTTGCCCTTATTTTATTCTCTAGAAAGGGGTGAAGCTCCAAAAAATTACAAAAGTTACTTAAAAGGGTCTTAGCGTCAGTTAAAAATTCTTTAAAAAAATCTACAGATCTTAATCTCTACATCAAAAACTCAATTAAAAACAGTTTTATTGTAAAAAGAACAGAAAATGATGGTGAATTTAATGCCTCTTGTTCTTTTGTTTTAATGTATACTGTTTTTTAAATAAGTTAAAGTTTTACTATCTTTGGGAGGTACAACACACCCATCTTTAAAAAAAAAAAAAAAATTTTATGTAAGCTAGTTAACTTATCGTGAACTAGCATATATAAAAAATATTATCCTTTTAACAATGTACCAAATAGGACTAACATGCTTGGTTTTCCTGAAAGTTAATGTAAGCATGTACGTCAACTTTATTTTTATGACAAAAAATGACAAAAAAATCAAAAAAGTGACAAAAATAAAAAAGGTATAAAAGTGAGCATAAAAAAATTCAAAAAGATTAAACTTGAGAAAACCTGTTGTTTTCATTAAACTCTTAATACTTTCACGTAATCCCTTTCCTGATTTTTCTGAAAATTAATACTATTTTTTAAAAGAATAATTAATTATAGTGTAAAGATCATAATATTTGACTCCTCCAAAAACTATTGCATAACCTTGATCATACAATAATAATTGTGTTGGGATTGTAACTGTATAAATAGAAGGGGGTAGCTTTATAAACAGCTTTATAAACAGATAAAACTGTTATTAAATTTTTTAAAGACAATACAATTTAAATTTGATTAAAGTATATAAAACTTTTTTCAGATAAATAAAAAGCTCGGAATAAATATTTTCCTCCGGCCCATGTTTTTTGTCGATGACCATATATACAAATATTTTTGTAATGACTTGGTTTAGACATCGTTATTTAAAACCAAACGTATATATATATATATATATATATATATATGTATATATATATGAATATATATGTATATATACATATATATATATGTATATATATATATGTAATATATATTTATATATATACATATAAAAGTGCATATATTTAGATGTATATATATATATATATATATATATATATATATGTATATATATATGTATATATATATAATATATATCTAATATATGTATATAATATATATATATATATATATCTATATATATACACACATATGTATTTATATATACATATATATATATATATATATATACATATATATATACATATATATATATATATACATATATATATATATATATATATATATATATATATATATATATATATATATATATATATATATATATATATATATGTAATTATGTATATGTTTCATATGTTACTTCTCTATTTTGCTATTTCCCTAATTTTAGATATTTAAAGTCTAAGTCCAGAGAAAGAACAAATTGCATATTTTCTTTTGTTAATGAGGTTTTATTAGTGTTTAAGGAAGCATAAAACTTGAAGTTTCTGGATCTTTTGAATAAGCATAATTATAAAGACGTCCAGCTTCTGCATCACCTAAACCTTTAGTTTTTTGAGCATCCATGTAAGCATTAGCTATAATTCGTCATTTTAATGATTATTTAAATAAAAATAACCATTAAAAAAATTCTGTTTGCAATTAAAAAACAGTTTAGGGCAATGTGTCCACTTAGCAGGAAAACATGTTAACACTTAATTAAAGGATAGTTGGGAAATATACTATAAATGGTGGCTGCTTTTGTCGTGTTTATATAGTAAAATAGGGCTTGCAACTCCATAACTCGCTAATTGGGTGTAATAAGTTCATTGTAAAAGATAGTTCCTTATGGCATTTTAAATTTATCAATCCATTTTTTAATGAATTTTTCTTTATTTCCTTAAGTATGCCAAAATTACTGTATCATTATGCCAAAATTACCATATTAAGTCGCTAATTTCGTCATTTTTGAGTATTTTGTTATACAAGTTTTACATAAAAACTTTAAGTCTGAAACAAATTTTTAATTGTTGTATTATAGATATATCTACTGTTGTATTAACTGCTGTATTATAGATATATCTACAGGGCATCAATATGCATGACTTATATACGCTATAAAAGCAACTAATGTCTATAAACAATAAAATAGCTTTATAGATCAAAATTGCTCTACTTTATCCTGTTACATTAGCTAACATATGTAGCATGAATTGGGTAGTTATAATTTTCACATTAAATGTTATACATTTATTTTTGTTACCTTATTTTTTTATTTGTAGTTATTGCTACTATATTTATATGCTAAGTTTTATATTTAATTATATTATATATAGGGATTGCAATCCCGGAGGTCTTTTTCAATCCTGGGATTCCGGTATTGAAAAACGTCAATCCTGAGATCCTGGGATTAATCCCGAGATTGAAAAACATATACATAGTATTAAGTAGAATAAAAACAGTACATTTAAATAAAAATTAATTAAATTAATTTAATTTAACATGTTAATTAAATTTCACATGTTAATTAATATTTAAAAAATATTTTAGAAATAAGGAGATATATTATGTTTTTTGTGCTTCGAAATGCAACTTCAGGAAGCATAACACGTCCAAAGTTTCATCGCCCAAACGATTACGAATTCATGAATTAAACAATCCAACGGAAGAAAATGCCCACTCAGCCTCGACACTTGTTGGTTTCAATCTCTTATTCTAATCTCTTTTAATGTCTCTATTTCCTATTTTCATGCAGGTTTTTTATAATGCGTTCCACATGAACGCATTTACGTAATTCAGATCACATAATTATGTAGTATCATTCTCAACAGTTCCCCCTGTTTGGAAAAGTGTATAATATTGTTACATATGTTTGTATATATGTTGTAATATCTTTAAATCCTTAGAAGTATATTGTATTTTAAAAATCTGAAAAAATTAAAAAAAAAAGCCACTAGTTGTAGGATATGAACCATGACTTTTATGTTCAGAAGCTCAGCACGCTTACCACTAGAACTGTGCTAGAACATTTTCTTACAAAATTTTAAAACTATATAGTAATTTTTTTTAATGGAAATAAATGCTATTTATCGAAATTAACAAGAGCTTGACGCAATGCAATTTTCAAGTGAAGTAAACCTGTAAAAGTTAATTCTTGTCTAAGTATGTTTTAACATTATAAAATTTGAAGTTTACATATGTCAGATATTTGCATAAACTTAAGATATTTGTTCATGTTATTTTTTAAATAAAAGTATTGCAACTCTTTTTTGCCACTAGCTCGGTTGCAATGGCCGCCAAGGGTTTCGTGTCAAACAAGAGGCACTACTACTAACAATATTATCAGCAATAATATATATATATACATACATACCTATATATATAAATATATATATATATATATATATATATATATATATATATATATATATATATATATATATATATATATATATGTATATATATATATATATATATATATATATCTATACATATATATATATATATATATATATATATATATATAAACATATATATATATGCATATGTATATATATATATATATATATATATATATATATATATATATATATATAAATATATATATATATATAAATATATATATATATATATATATATATATATATATATATATATATATATATATATAAATCAATAAAAAGACTTATCTAATTTTTTCTTTCTTCTACACAGAAAGAAAAAATTAGATGTGTTTTTACTAATTTATTATTGCTCTGTTCTTTAAGAACATTGAGAACTCTGTTTGTAGAATACACTAACATAATTTATATATATATATATATATATATATATATATATATATATATATATATATATATATATATATATATATATATATATATATATATATATATAGAACCCTTAGATGTTGTCCGAAAGTTTTTTCCATATTTTGTTGACAAAAAGTAAAAATTAAAATGCAAGACCTGAATTTTTTATTTTTGATAATGATAGACTGCCTGCCCCAACCAAACCCTCAGTCGATGTAGCAGCTCTCCCTTTGCGGATCAGGTTATTTGTCAGTCGATGTAGCAGCACTCCCTTGCGAGTCAGGCTATTTGTCAGTCGATGTAGCAGTACTTCCTTCCGAGTCAGGCTATAAGATAGTCAATGTAGCAACACTCCGCGCATGATTTACAGTAAAAAAAATAAAAATAAAAACATTTTATTAAAAAAAATAAAAATAAAAACATTGTTTATATTGTTAAAAACATTCAGAATGTTTTAACAACATTCAGAATGTTTTTAAAAACATTCCGGTCAATTAAATTTGCGTTTTTGTGGTTTTTTTATATAACAATTAATTTGTCATTAAATTAATGGTTTTTTTCTTGTCCAACACGAAAATGTTGGACGAAAGTCAAAAGTAATTAAAAGTGACGTATGTGTTGGCGTAAGAATCAATTTTTCCTTCCGCTCTTCCAAAAGCCAACAAACTATAGATCTATATATATATATATATATATATATATATATATATATATATATATATATATATATATATATATATATATATATATATATATATATATATATATATATATATATATATATATATATATATATATATATATATATATACAGTGCTGGACAATGAATTAGAAATTTTTAATTTTTGAGCAAAATTACATTTTGAATAGTAAATTTATTGCAAAATAACAGCAATACTTGCACAAAAATATGGAGGGTATATAACTACATATATGATAATTAGTTAGTATAGGATAAGTGTTTATCATCAAACAGTCTCTAATATTGAGTTGATTCCCCTTTGTTCTTGATGACCGCAGCAACACATCTAGGCATACCCCAAATAAATTCGGCAGCAAGCCGTTTGAGACATTCATCATGGTGCCATACTTGTATCATCTTTAAAACTTCACTCTTTAGTTTGTTCCACAATCCCTCTATTGGGTTGAAGTCGGGACTGTTCCCCGATCGACGACTCGTTCGAAAAGCAGACCTTAACATACAAAACAAAAAATTTATTTAACCATTTTGCTATTCAGTTTTTATTTAACTCTAACCAATAAATATTTGTGCTTAATACATGTACATGTAAATAAATTAGTAAAAAGTACAGTAAGAGTAATAAAATACATCAGGAAATATAAAAACTTAATACTTACCCTAGACTAATCTTTGCTGTCTAATCACGATACTTCAAAGCCTATTCATGCATTTCTTCTTTATGGCATTGTTCAGAAAAGGCTTCACAGTTGGTCTGTAGGCCAGTATCCTTGTTCCACAAGCCTCCTCCTTGTTGTTCCACTACTGACGCCGGCATCATAAAGTTGCCTTTACCTTGTCAGCTCGGCAGAGGATAATTTGCGACTCATCTTACATAAAGATATGAGTTGACGATTATCACAAGCTGTCGCCTTCCTCATTCATTTACTGTTTTTCCTATTCAAACTCAGAATATCATCATCAAATTCAAATCTATGTTTAATTCTACTGACAGAAGCTGGTGAAATGCCTAGTTTTGTTGCAATATCCTTACTTTTGATTGAAGAACACTAGAGATAAGCTTTAATTTCACATTTTTTACCAGGGCTGATATCGGAAACTATTCCTATTATCGGAATATATTTCCTGATATCGGAAACTATTATATAATAATCTAAAGAAACAATAAAACTGTATCATACCTTTTTATTGTTTCTGTAGATTATTGTAATTAGGGTTTGGGATGGGACGGCAATCGTTTCTTTTATTATTCTTTGATTTTTCTAAAAACGCTGTTTGCTATAAAGATAAGCAAAACTAATGAGCAAATGCTAATATATATATAAATGTATATATATATATATATATATATATATATATATATATATATATATATATATATATATATATATATATATATATATATATATATATATATATATATACTTTTATATAAAATATCGAAATCCAAAAATTTATTTCTTTTAAAAAGAGTTAAACCTTTACCCTTTTAAAACATACCTCAATGTATTTTGAAGTGCATCTTATAAGGGTAAGGATATTAATAATATCCACATATTTACGCCAATATCTTGAAGTTTTAAGAATTAAGTAATACAAAGAACTTTTTATCTGTATGCGCGTAAAAATAATAAATTTTAAATTAATATTAAATAATAATATTTAAAGTTTATATTAAAATGTAATCATTGGATAACTAAACATACAATTTTTTTTTTTTTTTGGTAACTTGGCTATGGTTTTTTAAATACTTTGAAAATTTATAGGTCTAAAAGTTTGCTGAAAAAAGAAAACTAATTTCTTTCAACTGTAGTTATGTATTAAAGAACCATACTCTTCAAACAATTCAAAAAGGTTACAAAAATAACCAGCTCAGGTATATCTTGTATTTCTGAGGTAATTTTAGAAGTTTCTATAGATAGATACAGCACAAAAAACTCAAAACTTGTTAAAAATAATATTTTCACTACAACCTGAGCCTAAAGCACGGTTTAACTTTAATGGGAAAGTCAATTATACAGTTACCTTTTTTTTATGCATCTTCTAAAACTAATTTTAAAGGATTAGGTAAAACACCAGGAGCAAAACAAGAAAAAAATAATTTGAATGCTCTGAGAAAGATTAACTCAGTGAAAAATTATTCCTTCTCAGTGAGAGACTGCTTGTTTCCCATGAACTATTACCAATTTCTAGTAACACCAGTGATGATCTCCACTTTCAAAAAGAAAAGGAAATGAAACTAATCTTTACAAAAAATAGACAAAATTAGTTTTAAAAAAAAGAGAGAGAGTGGAACAAAAAATAGCCTTTTATATGCACACATGAAAACCTGGAAAAAAACTCTAATTAAAAATGAACTTACCTTTAACATAAACTGTTTGCTTGAATCGGACAGCAAACCTTTACAAGTGGTGGTCAGCAAACACAAAACATTATCTTAACAAAACTTTTGTTAGGATAATGTTTTACAGTGCACTTAGTTAATAGCTTTTTTTTGAAGTATGAATAATTTCATAAATTTTGAGAAAAAGCACAACCATTTGCTACCATTAAACTATGAAAATGTATTTATCATAACTTACCACCTAAAGACTTAAAGTATCAAATATGTTTTATGTGTTTATATTGTTACAACCTGGTATTCAGCCGAATATTGCAAACTATTCAGCCAAATACAGAATGGCAAAAAAAGTAGTCGAATAGACCGAATACCAAAAAGTCACTGAATATATGTGACATTATTATATGAATGAGACATGTGAATATATGTCTCATTCATATAATATTGTTAAACTTAACAGTTGTGCCCCTTCATGCCTTTTTTGTCTTGGCAGCCATTGCAGCCAAGTTAATGGCAAGAAAGAGTAGCTGCACTTTATTTTATAAAAAAATGTGAACAAAAGTGTAATGTAGTGTATGTAAATATCTAACATATTTAAACTTAAAATTATATAATATTTAAACATATACCCTGTTTTACAATTTTACTTTTACTAGAAAATTACGTTATGGCAACATCATCTCAATTTTGATTTATAGCATTTATTTGTTGTTTTATAAATATTTTTGTTTATTAAAAAGTGTTAAAACATTACAGCGCTCGAAATAATTATTTAGAGGTTGTCGATCAACACTAATCAGCTGAAATGATAAGAATTGAAAAGTAGATGATCAAATAATTTTCCGGGCGATCAAATTTTTTGCTAGATTGTTAAAATTTTTGTAGCAATTTTTGTGTCACACTTTTTATGTTTGTGATTGATAGCAGTGCTTATATCGCAGAATTCCAGCTTATTTTAAAATTCTGAAACAATGAAAAAATTAAAAAGAAATATTTATCACTGGGTCTTGTTTTAAAGTGTCTTGTTAAAAATACAAAGGAGCCTTTAAAATAAATTTATTTTAAGTGTTTTGTTATAAAGGCACTTTAGGGAGCTTTTAAAAAAAATAATAATAATTTCTTGTATACTTAACTATTTCTTGTATACTTAACTATACTTATACCAACTTAACATAAAAATTAACAAATAAGAAATTAAGTTGATCAAGTCAAATTTTGATTCGTCATTCGATTATGCAAAGTAATTCATTCTAAACATTAAAAAAACTTTATTTTCTAATCACCTTAAAATAGTTTTTAGTGCATTATTATAATGCTGGCTTTGAGAGTACAGAAGATAAAAAATAATTTTTTTAACAACAAAATACATCACTTTAATTACTTTTGACTTTTATCTAACTTGTTTGTGTTGTCATTGTGTTGAAAGCCAGAACCATTAAAATAATTGCAAAAGCAAATGAAATTAAAAAATTTTTAAATAACCAAAAAAATGTAAACCTCATTAACTTGTTTTAAAGTGCTTTTTTTTTTCAATTTTGTTTGCTTTATTTTAATTTTTTTTTTAGTATAAATACATTGACTGACAAATAGGTTGAACATACGAGGACCGCTGTTACATCAACTGAAATATAGTTAGACAAATAGATACAACAGGCAAGGAGTGCTGCTACATTAACTCAGTAATTTTGGCTGGGGCGAAACCGTAGTCCAACCCTACAGGTTGTGTGTGTGTGTATATATATATATATATATATATATATATATATATACATATATATATATATATATATATATATATATATATATATATATATATATATATATATATATATATATATATAAATTCAAAAATAGTCAGAACAGTGAAACAAATAGAAAATCCAGTAATTCTTTTTTCTCACAATGTTTTTATTAAAAACAATATAATTACCAAACAAAATTACCGATACAAAATATTCTTTATATATATTTTTTAAAACTATTAGCACTAGAGGCCTTTCAAAGAAAATTTCCTCAGAAAAGTTCCAAGAGAGCTTGAATCAGAAAGTCGTATAATGACATGTGACATTGTTAACCTCTATACAAGCATTCCACATTATCTTGGATTAGAAGCCTTAAAATTTTGGATAAATAAATATAAACATTTGATAGATAAAAGATTTACACCTGAATTCATAATTGAGTCAACATCTTTCATTCCCAAATAACAATAATTTCATTTTTGACCAACAATTATTTCACCAAATAACTGGTACAGCCATGGGTACAGATTTTGCACCAGATTATGCATGCCTTACTATCGGGTTCCTAGAGGAGACTAAATTTTTTCCAATAATTCTACCTCAGTATTTTTCTAACCATGACGAAGATGATATAAAGAAATTTTATTTTAGATATATTGATGATGGTTTCATAATTTGGCCAAGACATCTTGACATCAGAAAATTTGAAATTTCTTTAACTGAAATAAATGACTCTATTGGATTTACAATAGATTTTGAAAAGGAATTTATAAAAAATGGTAGTACCTACAGTGTAATTAACTTTTTAGACATAACAATCATTCTTGAAAATTATAATAAAATTCAAACAGACACCCATGACTATTTAAACTATAACAGTCATCATCCATTTCACATTAAAAAGAAAATTCCTTATAATTTAGCTAAAAGAATAATTGTTCTTAGATCTAATTATGAAATAGAAAAATTACGCCTAATCGAACTAAAGGCATGGTTAAAAGATTGCGAATACCCTGATGAAATTATTCAAAAAGCATTCCATAATGCAAAACTACAAGGACCAGCACCAAAAAAGGAATCTAAAGAAATAGTTCCTTTAGTGACAACATTCTATAGTAATCTCAATTGCCAACCTTTTATAAGAGAAGCTAACCATTTGCTCAAAGTATCTTATAATGAAAGAATTAAAAGTGTTTTTCTAATATTCACCCGGTATTAGCTTTTAAACAACCTCCTAACTTACTAAGAAGACTTACTTCTTCAAATATTGAAGTAACTAGTTAGAAGATCAGCATATTCAAATGCAAAGATATTCGGTGCAAAATTTGCAAACTATACCTTCAAGAAGTAGATAAGTTTAAAACATCTAACAGAACCATTTGGAAAGTGAAAAGTCACATCACATGCAACAGCAAAAATGTAATCTATTACCTAAAATGTTTAACATGCAAAAAACAAACATATACTGGTAAACTAATAATTTAAGATTACATATAAACGGACATATTTCTAGTTGCAGAACTGGCTTATCAACTGATCGATTTGACAACCATGTTGATACTTGTCAACGTGCCCACGGAAGTGTATTTGAACCTTTTTTCCAACTTTTCTTCTTTCTTGAGCTTAACAACGAAAGTTTTTTGTTATCATATGAAAAGCATTTGCACAAACAAAAACATGATACATTTAATTGATATTTCCTGTATATAATTACAATTCAATCTTTCACAATCAATAGTTACCCATAGCAACAATATAAAAACTATGTTATTTTTGTTTTTAATACAAATATCTTGTATAATACTAAAAACAGCACTACTGATGATTATTTGAAAGGCCTCTAGTGCTAATAGTTTTAAAAAGTATATATAAAAAATATCTTGTATTGGTAATTCTGTTTGGTAATTATATTGTTTTTAATAAAAACATTGTGAGAAAAAAGAATTACTAGATTTTCTATTTGTTTCACTGTTCTGACTATTATTGAATTTATTTGGTTAAATATCATATTTCAAGTTTATATATATATATATATATATATAAATATATATATATATATATATATATATATATATATATATATATATATATATATATATATATATATATATATATATATATATATATATATTACATAACACTCATACATATAATACTAATAAAGCCATACCAACATTTCCTTGAACATCGTCTATCAGTATTATTAATATCAACGCTACAGGTATCTAAAATATATTTAAATAAAAAAATGATCAATCAAGTTATTAATACTATTTAAAATAAAATTTTTAAATTTTTAAAATTTCTACTTAAAATATGACTTTAAAAATATATATTTTTATACAGGATTTAAATATGTTCCTTTATATATAGGGTTGGCAGACGTCCTGTTTTTACGAGGAATACAGTGCCTAACCTGTACAAATGAATTTTTTTAATGTGTTCTCCTTCGTAAAAGCCACACATCTGGCAACCCTATTTATATATGATCCTGAATATAGTTTAAAATGAATAAAGTTTCAGAACACAAGATAAAACTCAAATTTCTGGAAGCACAGATTAATTATGCATTTTATAAAGGTTTTTTTTTTAAATTGTGATTCCATGAGAGTAATTCCATGTCAATTGAGCCAGGCCATATCACCATGCATCTCAGATTTTGCTAATTTTTATACAGTTGAGATTACTTAGTAAAACAAAAAAATTCTTGAAAATTTTAGCTTTTAGCTCCGAGAGGATCCTGAAATATGATCATTTTACTTTTAACTGATCTTGGCCAGGCCCCTCTTTTAAAGCAATGTGACTTGGAACCTCTAAAGGTTCCAAGTCACATAGCTTTAAAAATATTTGATATTTTGACTTAAAAATTTGTGCCTGACTATTTTCAGGGTTGAAGAATCCAATGAAATAATCAAAAATATATAAAAATATTTTTAAGTACCTGTAATTATCAATGTAAATAACTTTAGGCAATTTTTTATATACCTGATTTTGATGCTCAAGAAACCCACGTGGCCTTGATGACATCAAAAAAAAAAATTTTACACATTATTCTAAATTTTATGATTTTTCACAAAACATAAGAATTTTGATCTGCAAGTATATAGATTTTCAAATATGAATAACGGGGCACAGGCCCCACTTTTTTGTAGCGGAATCTTGCAATACATTTTCCACTACCTTTCAGGCTAGCTAGAGCTATGAAAATTTCTGTGTTTTTTTAGTGTCGATAAACGAGCATTTTAAAATTAAAAAAAGGCCCAAGACACTAGGGGAGGGGGATGGGGGTATGCGCCCCACTTTTTTGAACAGAATCTTGAGATGGACTTTTCACTATCTTCAAGACAAGCTGCAGCTCTGAAACTTTCAGCATTTGTGTAGTCCTGATGAACATGCGTTAAAATTGTTTTAGGTCAGACGACCAGATAGGCCACGGGGACTATCTGGTCGTCTGAATTTTTTTTTCTTAAAAACTTATTTAAGATAACTTTAAAACCATGGTCTTCAATTTTTTTTTTTTAGATTTTTATTTTTAACAGCGTTAAACATTTCATATGTTTAACAATGTTATAAATGTTTCCTAAATTTTTGGGAAACATTGATAACATTGCTTCCCAAATTTTTGTGGTTTATATTTGTTTTATTTGGTTTTGATCATTCTTTATTCAATAATCTTTTAAAAATGTTTTAAGAAACTTAATGTTTATAAGAATTTTGATTTGCATGATTTTAACAGAATTTTATTTTGTATAATTTAAAATTTGAATTAAAAAAGAAAAATATATTTTGCTAATTCTAAAATGGTAACAGCAAGTTGTTAACAGAAACAAAAAACATCTTGTCATTACACTAATATAGAAGAAATTTGTTACCTATTAAAGTCATCATTAACATTTTTAACATTAACAAATTGAGTATAATTAAACTGTGAAAAGGAAACTTTTTTTCTGTCAAAGTAAGATAAAAGAAATCAATCACTGTTAAGTTTTGTATTACCATGGTGATTGCTTAAGTTGCTTTCATTAAATTAATTACTATTGGTTTCTTATTTTTAAATTAATCTCAAATTGTTTTTAGTGTTACCGTAAGAATGGATTCATGTGATTTTGGAAAAAAGTTAAATGATACTTGTCATAAACTAAGTTATTGTAGAAAGATTGATTTAAAGAAGTTTGATTGCTATAAGAGAAGATGCAAGAGAAGAATTTATTTGGAGATCTGGAATAACAGATGATAAAATTTTAACAATCTGCCTTCATCATGCAACGATTTTTGGTACACACTTTGAAAAGAAGCACACATAATGTTGTAATTTATTAGACAAGCATAAATCAAAAAGAAAAGCAAAGGTAAATATTGTTGATAAAAAATTATTGTAAAATCTTTTTTGAATAATGAAATTAAAATCTACTAGTTTATAAAAGTTTGAAAAAAAGCTGATATGTTTATGCATTATATATTGAAATAATTTTCATATCGATAGGTAATTACTAAAATCAAATTGTTCTTTTCATTTCAGGGAGTCATGTAATAACATTAGACATGGCAAAACAATTAAGAATTAATTTTCCAAATGTTGTGCCTGGATATCAACTTTGTCGGAGCTGCTTTGATGTTAAAATCAGTAAATTTCATGAACAAGATAATTGTGAACTTGAAGAAACTATTTCATGTGGTACTTGTGAAAAGTTACGAGAGGAATTAAATTTTAGTTTGGAAACAATAGGTGCATCCCCCATAAAACTTCATAGCATTCCAAAGCATCAACGGTTATCTGTTGCTAAACGTAAAGTTATAAAAACAATGTCAAAGTATGAAGAGCATAATTCAAAAGTATATAATGTTAGGGAAGAAGAACTGAAACATAAAATTCCTCATACAAAATTATTGACAAAAGTAAATGCGATGATCTAGACAAACTAACAGCAGAAATAAAAGAAAAGTTAATTGTTTCTGACCAAAAAACTAAAATTCAGTTGTTAACATTTACACCCGAGTCTTGGTCAAGAAATTTTGCTGCAAGATATTTCAACGCCACTATATACCAAATTAAAGAAGTGCGCAAACTAAAGAAAATAAGTGGGATTTTTTGAGTTCCAGGCACTAAGAAAGGAAAAATATTTTAAGAAATAACATTAAATAGTGTCAACAATGTATACCATAATGACGAATTTACTAGACAAATGCCTGGTAAAATAGATTACGTAAGTATTGGTAGAAAACAACACATGCAAAAGCACCTTATTTTATGTAATCTTAAAGAATTTTATGTTTCTTTTAAAACTAAATATCCTCAAGACATTATTGGATTTTCTAAGTTTTGCAGTTTAAGACCAAAATGGTGTATAAATGTTGGAGCATCAGGCACTCATTCTGTTTAAGTATGTACCCTCCATCAAAATGCAATACTCTTGACCAATGCTATACAAATAAAATGTACTTACAAAGATCTGATGACAAAAGTTGTTTTGATGTGACAAGTAATGAGTGCATGGTTCATCGATGTCCGAACTGTCCAGGTATAGTTTCTTTAAAGAAGTTTCTGGATGCACAACTAATTGACAATGACGAGGAGGTGTCATTCAATCAGTGGCAGAAAACAGACAGAACAACATTGATCTATCAGACAACAACAATGGAAGAATACAAATTAATGCTATCAGAGACAATAAACAAGTTAACAGCTCATTCCTACATTGCAAAATGTCAAGCAAGATATCTAAAGAAACAAAAGGAAAATTTAGCAAAAGACTGCTGTATTGTCTTAGGTGACATTGCAGAAAACTTCACTTTTGTTATTCAAGATAAATCCAAAGCTACCATTGGTGCAAAAGTCAATGCACATTGCACCCCGTTGCCGTCTATTTATTAAACGAAAATGACCAACTTGAAGAAAAATCGTTTTGCTTCATGTCAGAAGATAATGAGCATGACACTGGTTTTGTTTATGAAGTTCAAACACAAATAGTTTACTATTTAAAAGAATATCATCCTAAACTTTCAAAGATTCTTTATTTTTCTGATGGTTGTACTGCATAGTATAAAAATCACAAAAACCTTTACAATATCTGTCTCCAAAAAAATGATTTTGACATTAAAGAGTGGACATTTTTTGCTACAAGCCATGGTAAGTCACCATGTGATGGTATTGGTGGCACTGTAAAACGATTAACTGCAAATGCAAGTCTACAAAGGCCCATAAATGACTAGATATTGAATTGTAACAAAATGTTTGACTACTGTACTAACAATATTAAAGGGATTATTTTTTTCAAGATTGAAAAAGAAAGACTGACAGAATTGCGCACCACTTTGAAAAAATGTTTTGAGCTAAGTAGAACAATTCCTGGAACTAGGAGCTATCATCAATTTAAACCAGAATCTATAGATACTATTAGCTTTAAACAAACAAGTGAAGATGTTCATATAACAGGCATTTTTTCTTTTTCTGGAATTCAAAGTTCTCAAAATGATCAGCAAATTAACATTGATACTTTGAAATTGGGTGAATTCATTATGTGTAAATATGATTTGTTTGATTGGATTGGTATGATCAATAAAATTGATAATATAGAGCAAGATGTTATGGTAACGTTCATGCACCTGCATGGTCCTTTTAAAAAACTTTTCTGGCCATCTAGAGTAGATGAGCTTTGGGTGCCAATTACCAACATAACTTGTATAACTGATGCACCAGTAACAACAAATGGACATTTTTATACTTTGATCGTCGACGCATCTAAGCTAATCTTAACATTATCTTGACTTTCTTTTTTTTGTATTTTATTTTGTAAATAATGAAGTTAAACAGAACAAGTATAAAGCAATAAAAATTTTTGAATACAATATTTTCAAAGTTATCTTAAATTTAAGACACATTAATGTGTTTTACAAAAAAAAAAAAAAATTTTTTGAGAAAAAAAGTGGGGCATGGTCCCAGGTGCCCTAGCCCCATGGACCATCTGGTCGTCTGACCTGAAACAATTTTAACGCAGGTTCATCAGGACTACACAAATGCTGAAAGTTTCAGAGCTTGTCTGGAAGATAGTGAAAAATCCATCTTAAGATTCTGCTCAAAAAAGTGGGGCACGTGCCCCCAGCCCCCTCCCTAGTTTCTTGGGCTCTTTTTTAATTTTAAAATCCTCGTTTATCGACACTAAAAAAACACAGAAATTTTCATAGCTCTAGCTAGCCTGAAAGGTAGTGGAAAATGTATTGCAAGATTCCGCTACAAAAAAGTGGGGCCTGTGCCCCATTATTCATATTTGGAAATCCATATACTTGCAGATCAAAATTCTTTTGTTTTGTGAAAAATCTTAAAATTTAGAATAGTTTGTACATTTTTTTTTTTGATATCATCAAGGCCACGTGGGTTTCTTGAGCATCAAAATCAGGTATATAAAATTGCCTAAAGTTATTTAAATTGATAATTACAGGTTCTTAAAAGTATTTTTATATATTTTTGATTATTTCATTGGATTCTTCAACCCTGAAAATAGTCAGGTACAAATTTTTAAGTCAAAATATCAAATATTTTTAAAGCTATGTGACTTGGAACCTTTAAACAAAGTTCCTAATTCTGAGAGGACAAGAGGGGTCTGGCCAAGATCAGTTGAAAGTAAAATGATCATATTTCAGGATCCTTTTGGAGCTAGAAGGTAAAATTTTCAAGAATTTCTTGTTTTACTAAGTACTCTCAACTGTATAAAAATCAGCAAAATCTGAGATGTATGGTGACATTTTTGAAATTTTCTGGCTCAATTGACATGGAATTACCCATGACATATTTAACTTGGTTATTGAAACTTATTGTTCAATGAAATTATACTAAAGGGTTGGTGTGATCATTAGTTGATAAATATAGATAACTCATTTAATTTAATTAATATTGGAAAAAATCTTTCAGCAAATCTAATCAAATTTGCACTAAATAAGATTTTGCAATACTTTATACTAATGCAGATTTGCACTAAGGAAGTTTGTACATAATCAAGAAACATTTCTTACACACAATAATTTACATAATAATTTTATTATTATGTAAATTATTGTGTGTAAGATATTTACATAATAATTACACAATAATTACACAATAATTACACAAAATAATTTGATAAGGATATGATCAGAATTGATATATATATATATATATATATATATATATATATATATATATATATATATATATATATATATATATATATATATATATATATATATTACTTATCATAAATATTAAATAGAACTATTATTTTTATTGCCATTTGCTTTATAACATTATTATAAAGCAAAAGGCAATAAAAATAATAATACTATTATTGTAATTGCTATTATTGTTGTTAATCATGGATACAAGATAGACTTATCAATATTAAATAGTGCTTTCCATAAACATTCTGGTAAGTAAATAATTATAAAGTAAACAAAAGCAGTATCATGTTAAATAGTTAAAACAGTTCAAAGCAATAAAAATAACTCCTTTAAAGTTTAAAGATAAAACCCTAAGAATTATTTAAAAAAGTAAATAACTATAAATGATAATAATTATAGGGTAAATAATTAATAATTTGAGAATTTAAAAAAAAAAAATATTTTTTTTAATTTTCAAATTATTTTTATTTACCCTACATGGAAATAATTATACAACACAGTTTATTGATTTCAATTTGGAGTGAAAAAAAACCTCTATTTTTCTCTTTCTACATTTACTTTTGTTAAATGTATTGTTTACATAGCTATTTGTTTTAGTTTTCTGTCATTATGGCAAGTCATACAAACCTGTGGTTACAGAGGTTGATAAAAATGACTCAGATTCTGAGTCATTTTTATTTTATTCTAAGTCAGAAGCAATCAAAATCACTTTTTCCATGAAAGAGAATCATCCTTCTTTTTTTTTTTTTTTAACAGACAGGTTTGCTAAGACAAAAGAGGATTTTTCTTAACCTTTGAGTTATGCATTTATGAAGATATTTTTATATGCATTTATAAATATAATTATTATTAATTTATGCATTAAAACAAAATTAACTTTAATAGTTCATATGTTTTTTTGCCCTCCACTGCGAAGGAAATAAGGAAATACAATAAAAATTAGCAACCAGACAATCTCTAATGGACTTATTATAAAAGGACAAAAATAGACTTCGACAAAGCACTAATTGCAACAATTTTAATTACAACTATTAAAAATGAATTGTCTATAGAAAATGTTTGTCTTTCTAGACAATTATTTTAAAAACGGACACTAAATAAACAATCTCGATTTTTTAATGAGGTATAGAAGATCTATTTAATATATAATTTGGACTTATAACGAGTAATTAAATTTTCACTGCAGCATCGTTTTAAAAACTGAAAACGAGCACAAAATTAAAAATACAATGTTTCTAACAGAAGTTCATTTTTTAATTTTTTGTCTAGCGTGTGCTGTTGATTAAAAAGTTAATGTCTATATAAAAACCTCAAAATGGACTATTTTGTGCTCAATTGAAGTTCATTAATTACTCAGTTCAGTTGTTTTTCAATTCTCAGTGAATGTGCGTGAAAATTTATTTTTAAAATGCCCTCTCCAGTTTAGGATTACTTCAAAAAAGTTTAGTTTATCATTTAAAAAATTTTCCTTAGTCACTAAAATCTTTATCACCTTCAATAAAATTATTTTAAAAATATGTGATCAAGGAGTTGTCCTTTATAAAATGTGGATTAGTAAGTAGAAGATTCCAATAGGTGTTAAAATTTATTTAGGTTTGTGAATAAAGCAATAGTGAAAAAGAAAAATGTTTTTTACTTTCATTTTATTGATGAATATGTACGCAAGTTTTAAACAATAATTAATCATGGGCAATGATCGTCATTTGGAGTTTTGATGTCATTTCAATATTTTTTTTATATTATAAATTTACTACATAACAATCTTCAAATAATACGGTAATGAAAGATTTCTGGTTTTATGAAATCAAGTAAATTTAGACAAAATCATAAACACCAAATAGACAAAAAATTATGCTTTGTAGACTTATGAAGTAAAAATTATTTTTAAACTGAGCAATCTTAGGACACCATCAAAAATTTGATAGGCACAACAAGGAAAAAAAATTAAACATTTGTTCTGTCCATTACAACATACAGAATTGTCTATGTCTGTGTTGTAAGTCTATCCATAGACTAGTCTGGTTACTAATAAAAATAACACCATATGAAACATCATAAAATTTTTAACCTAGACTAAACCTGTATTTTGAAATATAATTTAAATTTTTTTTAAAGAAATATGAATAATGTTATACCAGAGCCTAACTTTATTTGCATGAATCTTTATGTTGATTTTTAGTGTTTTTAGTTTTGTTTACAAATCAGCTGTAGAATTTGGCGCAATATAAATAATTTTTTATTAGCGCGATTTTTACGCTCGATTACGCGATTACGCTCGAAAGTCGATTCAATAATAATTTTGTAAAAGTTTACTTTTAGCTATACATCATAAAAGCGAAATGAAGGTTTCATCACTAAACGGGACATTTAACGTTGCCCCTTCTTCTAATTATGAGGTTTGAAATCGGCCACCGCGTGAGGTGGCTGCCTTTGTTTTTAAAGTTCTCAGTCAAACACAACTTTTAAAAGAATTATTTGAGTTTGTATGTTGTTAAGTCTTTAATTAATTGTAATGAATGTATAAAAAGGACGGTATATTAGTGACCTCACTGAAGGGATGAGAGGGGTACGGGCAGCACTTAAACGTCACCCCTCTGTGTTAGATCGTGACACTATCACAGTTTGACTCAGAGGGGTGACACCAAAATGAAAACAATGCAAATATGATAGAACTGCTCATGCTCGTGTAAGTTTATTTTTGCTCTTGGTCTAACCAAAAGTTTTCAGGTTTTGATTTTTTGATATTCTTTATAAATAACTCTACTATTTCTTCATTTCATACAAAAATCTTTTGTCATTTATTCAAGATCAAAAGATTGTACTTTGTATGCCCCAACTTTTTTTCTAAACGACATTTTTTAAAAAAAAAAAAATTCGAAACCCGTGTCGTTTTCCTATTTATCAAAGTCTAAAGGGGTGACATCAAAAGTTTACAAAATAAATAAATTCTTTCTTCATTTTACTTATAAAATTGACATTTCTGATCATAAACATTTGTTCAATAATATATTCAAAATAATATGTTCAAAGGTGTTTTTAATTATGAGTTTTTATTTGTATATTAATTTATGTACTATCTGTTAATAATTATTATTCAAAAATTTAACGAATTTGCTCACTATAAAAACAGTGGAAAAGAATTTGTTTAAAATGCGTATACTGAATATTGAGGGAAAGAGACAAGGAATCCTTTTTCCGAAAACATTTGCAATTATAGCTGCGCCAGACAAATTGCGTTTTTAAATTGTACTATCCAAGTTCACATTTGAAACTTTTGAGCAATGGTGCGTTTACGTTTTAATTTTTTCAATTTTATTTATATCTCCTACGCAATGAGAAGACCATACTGGGAAGGCTGATTCTAATAATGGTCGGATATAAGTAGTATACAAGAAACGCGACTTCTAAATCATTTTAAATTTTTTTAGCAGTCTATTTCAAGCTCTATTAAAACTGCGTGCTTAGTTTGTAACTTCACTTAAAGGTTATTGGATATTATACAAGACCGACGACACGGATTCCGAAGTGGATGGGCACAATCCAGTTTTTTAATCAGTTATGTAATTGACCGCGAATGCCTTAGGCATTCAGTTTATATAAAAGTGTTTCGTGCGGTACCTTGCCGAACGCTTTTAAAAAGTCCGTATTTTGAGATTTCAGTCTGTAGACTGAGTTATATCTTGTTAAGTTATGATATTGTGCATAACGTTAATGTTATTTGTTCTAGTGAATAATCTTGAAAAAAAAAGTCACACTTAAGTCTTCTAACTTTTAACTCACATAAATCTTTCATTTATTTAAATTTAGGTATAATTAGGGTTAGGACTATCGTAATTGTAATTGTAAAAATTAAATACAAATACACATTACAATACAATAATATTGTATTGTAATATTACAGAAACAATACAAAAATTTTATTTTGGTATTGTATTGCTGTGATAAAAAACAATTACAATAAGTATTGTATTGTTTTTTTTCTAAGAATACAATAAGAGAACTATTGTACTGTTTTGTTTTAATGAAATAAAATTACAATAACTATTGTAATGTTATGATAAAAACAATTACAATAACTATTGTTGTGTATTTCTTTATAATAAAGTAGAAAATCTAATGTACTTTAACGTATTTATATTCATCTCTGACAAACTTACTATTATTTTTGCTATTTTTTATTTACGGATTTGCAATGTATTGCAAATTTTATTTTTTACATATTTAGATTTTGCATCACCTATCTTGTTATGTATTTCTAAATAGCCACAAAATATTGCCTGTCTGGTGATAGCGTTACTATTATAAAAAACAACATTCATAAATTATTTTATTCAGCCCTTTTATTTTTTCCTCTTGATTTTAATGCTGATAACAATGCTTTTTGAATAGAAAATTATTTAAAGTTTTGTTCTACTCTTTAGTCAGACGTGTTGGTGTTTTTTTCAAGAAAAGCGCAACTCAAAGTATTTTTTCGTTCAATATTCTTGTTATATGTTCTAAATGATACTATAACTGACAGAAAGAAAACACATTTAGTTTTATTTTGTATTTAAATGATAAATTATTTGCATTAAACCGTGTATTACGTATGCAAGGTTATAAACATTTAACAACAATAATATAAGTAGAATTTTACTTACCAAAAAAAATAATTCTTTAATAAATAATTTCATATTTATCAGCGCTTTGAGTATATAAAAACTTTTAACTTTTTGCTCATTAAGTTCTAATATTTTAGGAAAACATGAGAATAAGAAAACTAGCCTTATAAATATATCGATTCTATATCTATATAGATTTAACGTTCTTTAGATTTAAAATTTATATTTGACATGATTGTTAATGGCAACGTCAAACGCATCGCTTGAGTTTGTTAATTATATTCAGGTACTTGTCATAAATTAGACATTTTTTATTATTAGACAGACCGCTGCGATTCGTAGTTTGTTCCAAGTCTGGTTTAGGTGACAAGCGACAAAAGAAATAAATTCGCAAAGCCGTCTCTCGTTTTAGAAAAATAGTCTAAGAAAATCATATTTTTAGAAACACGTTTTTGCTCATGTCAAAAGATTGTTCTAGCATGTTAAACTGATTTGCTTAGATTAGATTTTAAATTTGATAAAAGTATAGAAAATATATACAAGTTTTTCCTTAATTTATCAACAATTTATAATATCATAAAATCGTCTAACTTAATACCATCAAATAAGTGCTTTTTGTAGCTTTTTGTCATTGATTTATGTTTTATTTGTTTTTAATAACGTAAATCACTGTAAGTGATACGACTTTTGTGTTAATACGACTTTTTTGTGTTAATGTATTTTCAGTTAAACGAGTTTTCTTTAAGTTAATTGTCGAAGTGGACTAACTTGAACACAATTTAAATCGAAATGATATTATTTTGTTTTAAAAAGTTTTTAAGTAACGATTTTATAAGTTTCTAAAATTATTAAAAAAAAAAATTAGTTAAAATAAATTTATAAAAAAATTAATAAAAAAAATTAATAAAAAAAATTTATAAAAAAAAATTTATAAAAAATCTATAAAAAATTTATAAAGAAAGAGTTATAAAGAAAAGTGAAGCTTTTTTTAAGAATAATTATTCAACAATAAAAATGATCATGAAGCAATCAATCAACATGATAATGTCACTTTTGCTTCATGATATATTTTTTTTAACTCTTTATTTTATTTTGTTGTTGTTGTTGTTGTTGTTGTTGTTGTTGAAGATTTATACGCTTTTCTTATTCAACCAGTTTTTAAGCGTTTATAGTTAACTTTTCCCAGTAAAAAAAAAAAAAAAAATTCAAATACTGTTAATAAAAACTAAATAATAACGTCATGATAAAAAGTATGACGATGACACTCTTACCCCAACGCATAAGTTTTTCAAAACATTAAAAATAAAACAAAAATAAATTCGACATTTCTCTATTACACAGCATGATATTCCGTTTTAAACTCTTAAATAAAATGCTTTTATAAAAAAAAAGAAAAAAAAGAAAAGAAATCAAGTTTTAAGAGAGGTAGAGTACAAGAAATAGTTAAACCGCGCAGGTACTCGCTTTCTTTAAAACTCCCCTCCTCTCTAGTACGCATTTGTTCTTTTGGGGAAGCCCCCACCCATATCCCGTTTACCTGCGTATGAACTTTATGGAAGACCCCTAAGATAAGTTCAAATTTTGATAACTCGTCGCGTTGGTTTGATAAGGGACGAACTGAAATTTTTTATATTAGGAGAATTTAGAAAAAGTATTTTAAATTTTTTTTAATGTTTAATTTAAATTATTTATATTATTGTTATTTTTTTTTTATGACTTATTTTTCGAATGATGTATAAAAATACATAAATAAACAAAAAGCAATCATATAGATATTTTTATTTAGACAATATATATAAAAAAAAGAAAAACTGATTTATTTGCTATTCTCCTAATGTGAAAAAAATCAGTTAGAACCTTCTCAAACCAACGCGCCGAACTATATCGTTAAAATGCTATAAATTTAAAAAAAAAAAGTTTATTGTTTTTTATAAAAACTACTTTATTCAAAATATTGACCATGGTGATGAATATTTCTCAAAAGAAAAGCAGGAATTATTATTCCTGAAAACTAAAAAAAAAATGAAAACTTGTTTAAGACAAAGTTTTTTATGTAAACTTTATGAGTTTTTTTTTTTTAAAAACTTCTTTAAACCAAATTTAAACCAGTTTAAATTAGGTTTAAAGGAGATAAGTCACATTTTTCTATAAAGTGATTTGAAGTTATTGTGAAATCCATGGCAATAACCGTCTTTTGTTTTTAAAACGTCACTAGTCAAATGCATTAGATGCTAGCTAAAGTTATTTATTAAGCTTCATACTTTTTGATAAAATAGTATTTTAGAAAGTTACAATTTAAAGACTTTAACCCTTTTAACCAGAGTATCCGATGAAAAAAAACTAAAGTGGACCGCTTTAAATGCCTATATAAGTCCACTGAAAATCCACTATTGAGTGTTTGCTGGGTTTGGTGGAAATGATGAATCTTTCAACAACCACGCTGCTCATCCTTGGAACGCACTACCAAACGAAGTTGTCAGTGCTATTATTGTCAACTGCTTCAAAGCGAAATTTGATCAGTTATTATTATAGCTACCACAGCGCATCATCCTCCGTGCAATCTAGCACGAGCTAGCATGGCTAACTGTTTAGGGGCTTACGGAAATACATCTGGTTCCGTCTAATTCAACTGCAACTATTTCCTATGTTTTTCGTAAAAATAGTTTATAACTAATTTTGATAATACTTATATGTGATAAATATTATATATGATTATTTATATTATAATATAATACTCATAAAATGGATTAAAAAAATATCGATGTTCGAAAGAAATCTAACGAAACGGGGAATACAGATGAAACACAAATATCAACAAATGTTGTTCGCGATATTTTTCATGAAATGTTTTCAAAACAGCAGAAAGATATCTTTAAGCTTATCTGTGGTAACATAAAAATAACTAACGATAGAATAAATGAGCTACTTAATGAAATACATAAATCAAAACAAATTTGCGACTTTTTAAAAAGATAAAACGAAAAGGTAAACATTAAACGTAAAGAAATTACCGAGAGAGTAAGAATCCTAGAAAAGACAAATAAAGATATCGAAGAAAGCCTAACAGTTACTCAAGACACCTAAGAAAAAAGGTATGCGAACTAGAAAAGAAAATTAAAAACAAAGACAGTATAGGTGAAGAGGAAAAGAATAAATTACGACAGCTAGAAGACCTGGGATGAAACTGAAAAAAATTATTAATTTTATTTGAAAACGAATTAAATATTAAGAACGTTGATATCGAGAGGGTTCACAGAGTTGGAAAAAAAGAAGAAAATAAACCTAGAACAATTTTTGTTAAAGTTCTACATTACAAAGACAAAATAAAAGTACTACATTCATTTAATCGACTTAAAGGATCAGGAATATACATCAACGAAGACTTCTCTTTTGAAACTACGGTCATAAGGAAAAAACTCTTAGAAGAAATGATGGTACATAGAAAAAATGGTAAATATTCTTCTGTAAAATATGATAAACTTATAGTTAAAGAATTTAGGAAAAATAAAGCGAGTGCTTAATTACTTTATCATTTATATTTATATCTTCTTTTTTTTTTTCTTATCATTATTATTTTTTTCTTTTTCAGAAAAATACGAGTTTAACAGTTTATAAATAATTCCCAACTTATGAATGAAGATAATGTTACACCTAACTCAGTATTTAATTTTTTTTTTCTATTATAATTATTATTTGCCGTATATTAAAATTTACAATTAAATAAATCGTGTTAATAAATAAGAGAGCTGGAGCAACCTGAAGACATTAACTGTCTTATCATCGAGCCCCATTTACATTAAAAGAATCGTCAGTTTATATACAAAAAAGAAAAGTAGCTAAGTACATAATAAGAATTTTACATATGTTAGTTACAATATAAATATTGATATAATATAAATATTAGTGTTGAAATATAACGCAATATATCAAAGATTAACAACAACATAAAAGTATTAAAGTTTTTTAACAAAAAAAAAAAAAAAAAACCTGCAACAAAAGAGAACTAGTGTCAATAACTATTTTTTAAGATAATTTATATTATTTATTTATTTATTTTAAAAGAGATATTTTAAATCAAAGTCATTTTGTAATAAGAGAATCTTAGATATATATTCTTTTTTTTTTGTTATAAATTTTGAAAAGTGTTTCCATAGAAATGGTCCACGGTGTTGGATTTGGTAAGAACTTAGTTTTAAATTAGTTTTTGGTACAATAAAGTTGTTAATTGAAAGTTTAGTAGGATACTTGTGCGAGATTTCACTAAAATAAGACTGAAATACAATAGGAGAAAGCCCATGTTTTATTTTAAACATGAATTGAAGAACTTGGTGTGTATTAAGTTTATAGATACTTAGGGCACCAAGCTTCCTTAAAAGAGGTTTGCAATGAAAAGTTCTGTGTACACCAAATACAATCCTGCATGCGTGTTTTTGCTTACTATAAATATTTTTATTTACTATAATTAGTACTACCCCATACAATATTACAGTAAGAGATAAAACCATGAATAAATAAAATGAAAAATATTTTTTTTTCAAGGAAGTAGTGTTAAGATATGGTTTAGTTTTATATAATATGGAAATATATATTGAGATTTTATTTTCTATATATTTTATATATGGTTTCCATGACAAATTTTCATCTAGTATTACTCCTAAAAAATTTACGATTGGTTCCCTTTTTATAAATGTTTTATTGATTAACAGATTAGGTAATTTTAGAGGAATATCATCATCTCTACTAGGTTTAAAGAACAAAATAAATTTAGTTTTTTCTACATTTAATGAAAGCCTTTTACTTGTATACCACTCGTTTATTTTTAATAGCTCTTCATTAAATATATTAAAGAGAGCTTTTATATTTTTGTTGGAATGAAAAAAATTGGAGTCGTCTGCAAACAATATAACATTTAAAATATTTGATGCTTAGAACAAATCATTTATATACAATAAAAATAATAATGGCCCTAAGATTGAACTTTGGGGCACACCACATGTAATGTGTTTTTCTTTTTCAATTTTTTTATGAATAAAACATTGTGACCTGTTCGCCAGGTAATCCTAAAACCAAAGTAAGTTTTTAATTTTTTACTTCATAGAGCTCCAGTTTTTTTATAAGTAGCTTATGGTTAACAGTGTCAAAGGCTTTTGACAGATCAATAAAAACTCCTAAGGTAAAATAGTCATTATTGAAGGCATCTGATACATGATAGTTGAATTATCTTTTTTAAACCCAAATTGTTTACTGTACAGCAAACTGTTTAACATCAAATAGTTATAAAGTCTGTTGTACATAATTCGTTCCAATAGTTTTGAGAAGCAAGGTAAGACGGAAATAGGTCTGTAGTTGGAAATATTAGTTTCGTCACCAGGTTTAAAAATTGGAGTGATTACGGTAACTTGAAGTTTTTTTGGCACAACACCTAATTTTAATGAAAGGTCAAAAATATGAAATAATGACGGTTCAATGATATCGAAAACCGACTTAACAACATTTACACTAATTTTGTCAATGCCCGCGCTTTTATTACTTTTAAGACTATTAAAAGCATTCCTTATCTCGCTTAGATTTAAATTAGATTCTTCCATAATAGTATTACACGGCTTAATATGAGATTCAAACTCTATGGTACTTAGCGGAATTTTACTCGCCAAGTTCGACCCTACTTCAAGAAAAAATGAGTTTAGTTTTTCAGCTATTTTTTTATCATAAATCATTTCCGCGTCAATTAAAGGCTTTTGGGGGAGATTATTTTTTACACATTTATTTTTACCAATTATTTGTTTAATTAAATTCCACGTTTTTTTAGTGTCGCCGTTGGTTTTTTCCAGCAACATAATAAATTTTTTTAGAGTATTTTTTTGTTTTTTCAAATAAGTTTTTATAGTTTTTGTAGTTTATTTCATTTTTATATGTTTTATGCCTTAAATATTTAACATACAGTTTTCTTTTTTTTCAGACGATTTTATTAGTCCCTTGGTCATCCAGGGGTTTAAAAGAGACTTGGATTTTAAAATTATTTTTTTAACTGGAAATGCTATATCTGCTTACAGAATTGCGCTAAAAATAGTTCATATGCATTATTGACTTCATGGGATTGTAAAATAAGATTGAAATCGATATTTTCAGATAAAAGAGTTCGAAAATACAATAAGGAGTTTTCATTGATCTGTCGCGTTAAAATTGTAGAGTTCGAGGGGGGTTTATTTTTGGTAATGTTGTCAGTAATTAAGAATATTGGAAAGTGATCTGTTAAATCAGTTTTGATTATGCCCGTTCCTAAACGACGATTTTGAAAATTGTTAGTAACTATATTATCAAGTAATGACGATGTATTCTTAGTTATTCTCATTGACTTATTTATCGTTGGTATTAGGTTATATTGGGTTAGAGTATCTAAAAAGTATTGAACATTTTTATTTGAAGCATAATTAAGCAAATTTAAGTTAAAATCACCAGCTAAGTAAACATGTTTCCGTGTTAAACTAGTTTTGGTTAAAAAACTGCTTAAATAAGTTTTAAATTTTCTTAAACTACCAGATGGTTGTCTATGAATAGAATTAATTACAATATTTTTCGTGGTTTTGTTTTTAATTTCTATGCACAACGACTCATAATCTGTTTCATTAACATTAAGATCATTACGTAAAATAAAGTTATTTAATTTGTGGACAAAATACTAACACCACCACCAACGTAGTTAAAACGCGGTTAATTATTTAATTCAAAATTTGAATTTTTTCCGTTGGTTTTAAGCCAAGTTTCCGTGACACAAATTATTTGAAATTCGTGTTTTAGTTGATGCAATAAGAGTTTAAGATTTTCAAAATTTTTGTTAATACTTCGAATGTTTACATTTAATATAGAAAAGTTATTTTTGTTCTGACAGAGATATTGAAATTAAATAATACTCGCTTTCTAAATTTTTTCCATTAAAATAATTATCATCACGAGCATTCTCATCATTAAAATTAAATGAAAATTTGACCTCCATTTTTATAAGTAAAATTTAAAATAATTAATTAAACAAAGTATTATATAGAAAGTAAAATAAAATTGTAGTATATATAAATATGTTATGAAAATGATATTTTAGTTTTGTTCGCAGCCCAATCCCGAATGATCAACTTATCGTAAGAGATGAATGCATATTTTCCAGCCGCTCGTTTAACTTTCATCTGATCCCGTAGAGCTTTCCTAATTGTGACCGTTTCGGCACAAAAATCTTTATTAATGTAAATATTTTTACCTTTTAACTGAGATGTTTTTTTTTAGAATTTCAACTTTATCTTTATAATCTAACAGTTTTAATACAATTGTTCTTGGTTTGTTTAAATCTCTCTGACCAGTTCTATGAGCTCTTTCAATCCTAATAATATTAGGATTGAAAGAGCTATTAAATATTAGTAATATTTGTTAACCCCAAATGTTCTTCAAAAACTTTACTGACTTTTAATTCGCTGTCAATCCACGTGTCACCTTCGTTTTCTTTTAACCCGTCAAACCTTAAATTGTTTCTGCGAAATCTATCCTCCATCTCTCTTAGTTTACTTTTTATTTTAAGATAGTCGGAATTATGATTTTGCTTTTCGATGTGAGATTTTTTTTTTTTTTCCTGCTAAGTAATAGCTGTCTTAATTTTTTCTTCAAAAAGTTGTTCGTGAAAATTTAGGCTTCTTTTGGTTTCTTCTAGGTCTTTTTCTATTATATTTATTTGTTTTGCATGAGGATTAACCTTTAGATCTACTTTATCTAATCTATCGTATATAATTTTCGTGTTTGCGCTTAATATGTTTAACACGTTTTTTTCATGTTGCTTCGTCATTTCGTCTATTTCGTTCTTAAATTCTTTAAACATTTTTTGTATTTTTTTTTTCTTGATCCATTTTAATAGCGATAATTGACCAATATTTCTTTATTTAAAAATATATATTTATGTATATTTGTTTATTTAAATAATTGCAAACGATTAAAAAAAAACAAATTTTTTTTTTAATTTTTAAAAAAAAGAATTCATTACAAAAAAAGAATTCATAACAAAAAATAACAAAAATAGAATACTTCTAGATAATACTTCTTGATACTAATATTCTGACCCGGATATGAATTTTTTTAGTAATAACAAAGTATTTCAAAATAATACTACTTTATATTAATATTGAAAATTTGTATTTGTCTCAATATATTCATTAGTATACCATGTCTCGCTGAGACTAATAATTTTAAAATTAAAATTTAACCTCGCATTAAAATTGTTTAAATAATTCAAAATTTTTTGAACAACTCCTAATATTTAAATGCAAAATTGAAAATGAATTTGCATCAAGTCCTTGCATTGTGTTTCCAGTTTTAGAGTCATAATATATATATAAATATATAAACTGGAAACATTATGAAAACTAATAAAACCACAAAAAACTCGTTTTATACAGACCAATAAAACAAATGGAAAATCATATTAAAAACATGATAAAAAATAAATTACCACTTTATTCCATAATTAAAACCACTGTATTCCATAATTAAAATTACTTTATTCCATAATTAAAACCATTTTATTACAAGATTAAATACTTTATTTAATAAAACAAATAAATTATAAAAAATTATAAAAAACATTTTCTAAAAATTTTTTCAAGTTCAATATTTATTTTTAAATAAAAGAATTTCTTGACAACGCCAACAACAAATATTGCCTAAGATGCTCTTAAAAATTAGCAAAACTACCTGATCGGGTGTCTAGTATATTGCTAAAGCGCTCTTTTATCGTGTTTCTTGTTTTTGCCAATGGTTTCATTCTCATATAAATTGTTTTTATTTCACCAAAAACTTCCTGTATGTGATTTAATTGGGGAGAATGGGCAGATAAAAACTTGAAAATAATCAGATTTTCATTTAATAATCTCAACACATTCTGAAATATGGAATAAGATTTTGTGTAATAAGATTTTTAAATCTTTCCGAATTATACCATCACTTAACTCATAAGAAACTATTCCATTAATATTAATAACCATCATCAAGCTAATATTTACACCTTTGCTGGCTGGGACAGTTATAGGGTTAGGACTATTGTAATTGTAATGAAAACAATAACAGAAACAATAATTATTGTTATTGTATTAACTTAATATAGAAACAATAACAATACCTGTGATTTGCGACTGTTAAAATTCTGTAATACAATAACAATAAATATTGTATTGCAATTCATCTTTATAAAACAATAACAATATCTGGAAAAAAAAATATGTTGTAATGACCTACTACAATAACACTAAATATTGTATTGTAATTTGTCTTTGTAATACAATAACAATATATTGTTATTGTAAAAAAAGATATTAACATTCTTATTTAAGAAGAATAATTATGTTTAACTGTTTGTGTTACTAAACTTAGTTTTCATATATATTTTAAGTTCCTTTGCAGCATTAAAATCAAGACGAAAAAATAAAAGGGCTGAATAAAATAATTTATGAATGTTGTTTTTCATAATAGTAAAGCTATCATCACACAAACAAAATTTTGCGGCCATTTAGAGCTTAGAAATACATAACAAGATAGGTGATGCGAAATCTAAATATGTAAAAAAAAAAATTTGCAATATATTGCAAATCCGTGTTTTGGTTTTATTTAGTAAAATTAGATGCCCACGTGGTTCTCCCAATATGGACCAACTGCTGTCACTAAAATGGACCAGTGGTTCAAGATGGGAAACTGTAGTCCATATGGGGGAACATAAGTTCTTATTCTCTTGGATGTTATTATTTTATCATAGGCTATTAATAAATTAAATTATCTTAATCTTATGTTTTATTTTAATCTTTGATTATTATTTGTATTTGAAATTTGACTAGACTATAGCCAGACTATAGAATCTATAATAGATTACAGTTATTTAATTATAGTAATTATAGATCTACTAAGTATTTACTTTTACTATAATTGACCTATTAAATTTAAATTAGATAATTATATAATAATATAAGTTAAGATATAATTATAAGGCTAAGGGTCTAAAAATAATTAAGAATCATTATTAATATTATAGTAAAATTATAGTTATAGGCTATAGGCCTAATGATTAAAATTAAATTAATAATAATAATAATAGCCTATTAATAATAATAAATAATGATAAATATTTATTAAGTATTATATTTGTAGTGGTAGATTGTAGTGGGTAAATTTAGACAAATTTATTTTTAAAATTTTGCCCTGTCCTACAGTTTTTTCAATCTTTTTTTTTTAATCAGGGGCTGCTGGACTAATGATGATCTTCAACGTGCTATTGAGGCGTACAGAAATGGTGATATTGGCTTGAACAAATGTGCAGCCACATACGGCATCCCCAATGCAACTCTAAAGAGGCATTTTGATAATGCTAACAAGTTTGCTAACGGTTTTAAAAAGCTAGGCAGAAGTACTATCCTTCCTGCGGATGTTGAGCTAGAAATACACAACCTAGTTTTAAAATTGGAGGCCATGTTTTTCGGAATGTCGAGGAAAGATTTAATGACTCTGGCATTTGAAGTTGCAGAACACAAGGGTTTAAATCACCCATTCAATAAGGATAAAGGTCAAGCTGGGAAAAAGTGGTATTACAAATTTTTAACCAGGTTCCCTGACCTCTGCCTTCGCCAACCAGAAGCTACCTCCATGTCGCGAGCCAGCGGCTTCAACCTGGGGGATGTTGACAGGTTTTTTAATTTACTAGAAAATTTAATAAAAGATCATTGCCTCAAGGCCAATAACATTTACAGTATTAATGAATCTGGTATTTCAACCGTGCAAAAGAAATGCCAGCGCGTGCTTGGCCTAAAAGGCAAAAAACAGATAGGTAGCATAGCCAGTGCAGAATGGGGTGTTAACACAACAGTTGTCTGTTGCGTAAATGCTGGTGGAACACATTATGTTCCACCAATGATTGTATTCAAAAGAAAACGGGTTCCTGATGAACTGGAAGATGGTGCACCAGAAGGCAGCATTGTAACATGTTCTGATTCAGGATGGATAATTTCTGAACTTTTTGTACAGTGGATGAGAATGTTCATCAGTCATGTGAAGTGACCCACCCAGTGTCACCCAGTGACACTGGGTGGGTTACTTATGTGACCCACTCAGTGTCACTGGCTGTTGAAACGTCCCATTCCAAAACAGTTCTGCCACAGGTGCTGGAAAATTTTTTGCTCATCCCAATTTAATCAAATGGGAAATGTTTTTTTAGGTCAGTTGTTGTGTGCACAACACCAGATCTTCAGTCAGCTCAGCGAATAAACGGCAAGCTGGTCAGTCCACTGCTTCATCTGAAGAAAACTGCTATGGCTGACTCACTTCGTAATCAGTTTGTTAGCCATTTGATATCTAATTTGGAAATATTGTCTGTTGACATGCACGGGGATGCCTTAAATGCTGACCAACCCCAGCATCTTCACTTTAACTTGTTAGAAGAGCGTATTGCTCACATTGTCAAACCAGACTCGTTTGTGGGAGAACGGGAGATAAATCAGATCTCCTGTCTTCTGAAAACAAAAATTGTGATTCACAATGCAAACAGGAATGTGCTGATGTATGGTGAAGAACATAGTGGTAACCCCATCACAGTGAAGTACACCATGTTTGAAAATAACTCTGGGCACTATGAGGCACTAATTTTTTACATCCGGGCTTTGTCTCCAATTCATAGACTGGTCCCTGTTCTTCCCCTAAAGGGTGCAGGCAAAACGAAGTGTCGCAAAGAACAGTCAGAAATTCTTACTTCAAGTCCATATAAAAAGCTGTTCCTACAGGAAAGTCCAAAAACAAACACAAAAGTTAAAAAGTCCAAAAACACAAAAATAATTAAAGAAAAAGTAGGAAAGAAATGTAAAAAACCCAAAATGAATTCAACAACTAGTACCAGTATTTTAAATGAAAGTTCATGGTTTTGTTTTATGTGTGGAGAATGTAACATAGAAAATATGATATGCTGTCGATCCTGCAAAAGATGGGCACATGAAGAATGCGCAGGAACTTCAGATTGTGACTTTATTTGTGAACTTTGTAAATAAATTTTGAAATATTATTACACATCAGTATTCATGTTTTTGTGTGTGCTAAATGTTAAAATAGTAAAACACTTTATAAATAAAACTGAGTGTATGCATACATGTGCATGAGACTGGTAGAATTAGAATCAAATAAATGGTGGCTGGCTTAAACTTAATAACTTTTTTTTTTTTACAAAAAGGACATCTAAAAACCTGTTAAAAATTAGAAGCTTACATACTCTTGAGTATTTATACTCTAATAATTCTATATTTAGTGTGTATATAATTTGTTTAAATGACCAGGTCAAACCGTTTATAACTAGTCCATAATAGGAACCTCAATAGTCCATATTTGGAGCACAAGCTTAAAGTACCCCCAATATGGACCACTTACGTTTTTGACACATTTTATAATTATTAATAAATCAACCACTACAAGCTTCATATAATATGTTCAGCTGAAGGTAAGAAGTGGTTTACAATATAAAAGTTAACTATTTAAGCAAAAGTGAGTGAATTATACACTCTGCAACAAAAGTGGTCCATAATCGGCGACTCTCCCCTATAATTAGAAAAAAAACAATACAATACTTATTGTAATTGTTTTTCATCACAGCAATACAATACCAAAATAAAATTTTTGTATTGTTTCTGTAATATTACAATACAATATTATTGTATTGTAATGTGTAATTGTGTTTAATTTTTACAATACCAATTACAATAGTCCTAACCCTAGACAGTAACATATGCTTTTTGACCTACCAATGAATATCCATATTTAGTAGTGGTGTGCAGGTTAAAATCTGTTTCATCTAAAAATACTAATTGGTCATAATTATAGTTTGCTAATTCTCTTACAAATAATTGCCTGGCGTCTAAAATTCTCAGAGAATTTCTTTTAATTGGTACTTTAGTTAGCCTCTTTCTAGTATATCTCATTTTTTTTAAATTTTACAAACATAACTTTGTGAGCGATTGATTTCAATATTATTTAAATTTTTAACAATTTTTTGCTAAACATAACTACTGTCATTAAATATGTGGCTAATTCATTTTTTATGATACTGTTTTCTATAAATTTCGGCCCTCTTTTGGCACCTAATTTTTCTTTATCTGTTGAGCTATCATTAATTTTTTAATTAATTTACATACACAGCTGCACGATAAGGTGGTTAATTCTTGAATTTTTTTATTAGATTTTTCATGATCTAAATATCTTTTAACATTTTTAATCATTTCGTTAGTAATTTCAATTCAAGTCTTTCTTTCTTGTGTCATACTTAATCAATTTTTTTAAGCTTATATATTTTAAAATAACGTGATTTTAATTATGGAATAAAGTGGTTTTAATTATGGAATAAAGTGGTTTTAATTATGGAATAACCCTGTAAGCATATTATTTATTCAAAAATGAAAGCATTTATTTTGTAGGTGATTTTAACCTTGACCTGAACATGAGTCATTTAAATACAAATATAAACGATTTCTTTAACGTCATATATCAGAAAGGCTATATTACACTAATTAATAAACCCACAAGAATAACTAGAGAAAGCGCAACAACTTTAGATCAAATAGTCACCAATGAATTCAAATTAAAAATAAAAACAAGAATATTTAAATGCGAATTTCAGATCACTTCCCGGTATTTCTTATCTCACAAATATGTGATAACATCTATGCAAAAAAAGTTAAAAAAATTACGCAAAATATAAATGAAAAATCCACGAAAAATTTTAATATTCTTTTATCAGATTTAAATTGGGATGACCTCCTTGATATTGAACACACAAACAAAGCATACAATAAGTTTATTGCTAAATCACAACAACTTTACAATACGGCTTTTCCCGTAGTTAAAAAATGTGTGAAAAAGAAAACATTAAATCCATGGATTACGCCTGGAATTATAAAATCGTCAAAAAAAAAAGGCAGCGACTATACAATAAGTTTCTCAAAAAAAAACTTTCAATAATGAAACTAATTACAAAAATTATAAACGTGTTTTTGAGGAGGTTCTTAAAAAGTCAAAGAAATATTACTATACCGAGCATTTAATAAAACATAAAAATGATCCAAAAAATACTTGCAACATAATAAAGGAAGTGATTGGCATGAAACAAACTGACGGAAATAGTCTTCCTATCTAAACATTGAAAATAAAAACAAATCTAAACATTAAAAAAAAAATTATTACAAATAAATTTTTAATTACTGAAACACTTAATCAATATTTTGTCAGTGTAGGTTCCACTTTAGCCTCAAAAATATAAACTACTGAAGTAAACTATAAGTCATATTTTACTACTAACAAGACCTCTAAGATGGATTATTATGAAATTACTGAAAAAGAAACTATTAGATGCAGTATATCTTTTAAAACTAAACAAAAGGGTGGGGTATGATAATATTAGTAGTAATGTAATTAAAAAAACGATAAAATACCAAAGGATCAAAAATCGAGAAAAAACGGAGTCGAGAAAAATCGACAAAAAACTCCGTCGGAGTCGAGAAAAAATCGGAGTCTCGATAAAACTTCTGTTATAAATTAAAAAATTAAACTATCTAGTTGATAATTAAACATTGTTCTTATATTTATTTTTTTAATTTTATATATTTCGATTTATAATTAATAATAAACTTTCAAAAAATTTATGTTTGAATATTTCTTAGTAGGGGAGACTCGCCGAATATGGACCACTTTTGTTGCAGAGTGTATAATTCACTCACTTTTGCTTAAATAGTTAACTTTTATATTGTAAACCACTTCTTACCTTCAGCTGAACATATTATATGAAGCTTGTAGTGGTTGATTTATTAATAATTATAAAATGTGTCAAAAACGTAAGTGGTCCATATTGGGGGTACTTTAAGCTTGTGCTCCAAATATGGACTATTGAGGTTCCTATTATGGACTAGTTATAAACGGTTTGACCTGGTCATTTAAACAAATTATATACACACTAAATATAGAATTATTAGAGTATAAATACTCAAGAGTATGTAAGCTTCTAATTTTTAACAGGTTTTTAGATGTCCTTTTTGTAAAAAAAAAAAAGTTATTAAGTTTAAGCCAGCCACCATTTATTTGATTCTAATTCTACCAGTCTCATGCACATGTATGCATACACTCAGTTTTATTTATAAAGTGTTTTACTATTTTAACATTTAGCACACACAAAAACATGAATACTGATGTGTAATAATATTTCAAAATTTATTTACAAAGTTCACAAATAAAGTCACAATCTGAAGTTCCTGCGCATTCTTCATGTGCCCATCTTTTGCAGGATCGACAGCATATCATATTTTCTATGTTACATTCTCCACACATAAAACAAAACCATGAACTTTCATTTAAAATACTGGTACTAGTTGTTGAATTCATTTTGGGTTTTTTACATTTCTTTCCTACTTTTTCTTTAATTATTTTTGTGTTTTTGGACTTTTTAACTTTTGTGTTTGTTTTTGGACTTTCCTGTAGGAACAGCTTTTTATATGGACTTGAAGTAAGAATTTCTGACTGTTCTTTGCGACACTTCGTTTTGCCTGCACCCTTTAGGGGAAGAACAGGGACCAGTCTATGAATTGGAGACAAAGCCCGGATGTAAAAAATTAGTGCCTCATAGTGCCCAGAGTTATTTTCAAACATGGTGTACTTCACTGTGATGGGGTTACCACTATGTTCTTCACCATACATCAGCACATTCCTGTTTGCATTGTGAATCACAATTTTTGTTTTCAGAAGACAGGAGATCTGATTTATCTCCCGTTCTCCCACAAACGAGTCTGGTTTGACAATGTGAGCAATACGCTCTTCTAACAAGTTAAAGTGAAGATGCTGGGGTTGGTCAGCATTTAAGGCATCCCCGTGCATGTCAACAGACAATATTTCCAAATTAGATATCAAATGGCTAACAAACTGATTACGAAGTGAGTCAGCCATAGCAGTTTTCTTCAGATGAAGCAGTGGACTGACCAGCTTGCCGTTTATTCGCTGAGCTGACTGAAGATCTGGTGTTGTGCACACAACAACTGACCTAAAAAAACATTTCCCATTTGATTAAATTGGGATGAGCAAAAAATTTTCCAGCACCTGTGGCAGAACTGTTTTGGAATGGGACGTTTCAACAGCCAGTGACACTGAGTGGGTCACATAAGTAACCCACCCAGTGTCACTGGGTGACACTGGGTGGGTCACTTCACATGACTGATGAACATTCTCATCCACTGTACAAAAAGTTCAGAAATTATCCATCCTGAATCAGAACATGTTACAATGCTGCCTTCTGGTGCACCATCTTCCAGTTCATCAGGAACCCGTTTTCTTTTGAATACAATCATTGGTGGAACATAATGTGTTCCACCAGCATTTACGCAACAGACAACTGTTGTGTTAACACCCCATTCTGCACTGGCTATGCTACCTATCTGTTTTTTGCCTTTTAGGCCAAGCACGCGCTGGCATTTCTTTTGCACGGTTGAAATACCAGATTCATTAATACTGTAAATGTTATTGGCCTTGAGGCAATGATCTTTTATTAAATTTTCTAGTAAATTAAAAAACCTGTCAACATCCCCCAGGTTGAAGCCGCTGGCTCGCGACATGGAGGTAGCTTCTGGTTGGCGAAGGCAGAGGTCAGGGAACCTGGTTAAAAATTTGTAATACCACTTTTTCCCAGCTTGACCTTTATCCTTATTGAATGGGTGATTTAAACCCTTGTGTTCTGCAACTTCAAATGCCAGAGTCATTAAATCTTTCCTCGACATTCCGAAAAACATGGCCTCCAATTTTAAAACTAGGTTGTGTATTTCTAGCTCAACATCCGCAGGAAGGATAGTACTTCTGCCTAGCTTTTTAAAACCGTTAGCAAACTTGTTAGCATTATCAAAATGCCTCTTTAGAGTTGCATTGGGGATGCCGTATGTGGCTGCACATTTGTTCAAGCCAATATCACCATTTCTGTACGCCTCAATAGCACGTTGAAGATCATCATTAGTCCAGCAGCCCCTGATTAAAAAAAAAAGATTGAAAAAACTGTAGGACAGGGCAAAATTTTAAAAATAAATTTGTCTAAATTTACCCACTACAATCTACCACTACAAATATAATACTTAATAAATATTTATCATTATTTATTATTATTAATAGGCTATTATTATTATTATTAATTTAATTTTAATCATTAGGCCTATAGCCTATAACTATAATTTTACTATAATATTAATAATGATTCTTAATTATTTTTAGACCCTTAGCCTTATAATTATATCTTAACTTATATTATTATATAATTATCTAATTTAAATTTAATAGGTCAATTATAGTAAAAGTAAATACTTAGTAGATCTATAATTACTATAATTAAATAACTGTAATCTATTATAGATTCTATAGTCTGGCTATAGTCTAGTCAAATTTCAAATACAAATAATAATCAAAGATTAAAATAAAACATAAGATTAAGATAATTTAATTTATTAATAGCCTATGATAAAATAATAACATCCAAGAGAATAAGAACTTATGTTCCCCCATATGGACTACAGTTTCCCATCTTGAACCACTGGTCCATTTTAGTGACAGCAGTTGGTCCATATTGGGAGAACCACGTGGGCATCTAATTTTACTAAATAAAACCAAAACGATATCATTTGGAGCAACACGCTTGTATTTAGTAAGAAATGAAATGAAAAAGCTTTCCATTTAGCATAGAAGCATTGTCCTGGTTCATTTATTTGTAGAATGACACACAAAAACAAGCGAGTGTACTTTTAGAAAAAAATAACCAAATAAAATACTAACTTACTTTTTTGAAGTAATCTTGCTGACCGCCATCATTGAAATGCGATATAACTGAACGGAAGTCACTCTTTAATGCTACGTTTCCAAAATTTAAAAATAAAATCGCATTTATTTGTTTCATCGGTAGTCCATACAAGGGGACGGTCCATAATGGGCGACTCTCCCCTAGTTAGATATTTTTCTTATCACAATCTTTTAACGAACAAGTTATATCTAATAAAAGGCTTTCTAACCGGCATTGGTTAGGAAGAAAGCGTGAACTTTCAGTTAAATTCCTTTCCGTGGTGCTCTGTAGTAAAAACTTCTTGGGGTACCTATAGTAAAAACTAAAAAAAAATTATGAAACAGTATTTATTCTGAAGATCTTTTAAAATAATATTTTAAAAAGATGAAAACATCTATCATTTCATCAGAAAGCGAACTACGAAACTTTGTGACAAATCTAGAAGACGAGGAGAAAACTTTTTCTGCTTCCGAGGAAGTTGCTTGAATTCTGAGGATGGCTTGTTCAAATTTCAAAACTGCTTCTGATTTCACACTAGTTACTTCGTATTCTTTTAACTGATCGGTGAAGGTCTTGACTTTTTTTGGCTTTTTAGCTGTTGATTGATTTTGATATAAAACCTCTTGAATTTCGGCAAAAAAAGATGTCGATTGTGATGGTTCTTTTTGTTTGCTTTAAGTGCAATCATCTGATTTTGTTTGGAGACTATTTTCTTTTGCTGCAAATGGTTGATCAAATAAATTTGCAGGATAAACTTGAAAATCTTTTTTTGAAGCAAATGGTTGATCAAATAAATTTGCAGCATAAACTTGAAAATCTTTTTTAGAAGCGTAAAAAAAATATGTAGCTTTTATTTTTAAAAAAAACGGTGCAAATAACGACTCAATGATACCAACATAATGTTTTTACGATTTTCGTATCTGGAGATTAACGCCGCAGCAAAATTAAAACTGATGCTAGTTTCTAGTTCCTTCAATTTCCTTACTAACGTTTCCATAACGATGTCACACTCCAAAATTGTTGTATTTAGTTTTTCCAAGCGAACTGCAGCGTCAGCAATGACTTCCAGTAAGTCAGACAACGATTTTAAGAAATCCAAGTCAATATCATCTAACATGTATAAGCAGTTTAGTTCTTCGAGTATTTTTTTTACAGCTTCTAAGCAATCCAATTATCTTTTGTTCATCTGAAAAACACTGTTCCATGTAGTGCGGTTGTCGAGCAACAGTCCTTTGTCATGCGAAGATCCATAAATTTTGTGTATTATTCTTTTAAGAACTTCATATCGAAACGATGAATATTTTAAAAAATTAATTAGTATTCGAAGTTTATGTAAAATTTTTTAGATTTTCTTCATATTCAATCTCATTCTCCAAATATTCAATAAAAAAACTCTCCTTCAGTCTCTCCATCAGTTTCCGTTTCTGTTTCAATATCCGATTCATTTTCTTTGTTCACAGTTTCGCGACAATCTTTTTTAGCGTATATCAAATCACGAACGCTCAAATGAATTGTATGATTCTGGCAGATTTGATGTGGAAACTTAAATATGGTACCCAATTTCACCATCCAGCTACAGCCATCCGTAGTTTTACCTGCAACATCTTCATCAATTATACCGAATTCTTTTAATTTTTGCATTATCAAAATGTTTAATTTTTCGGCAGAACAAGGAGTTGGCAATCTTACCATTCCTAAACAATATGTTTGCTCGTGATGAATATTTAAATTGTAGTATCTTCTACCTCTATTGCTACACCATTCGTCACCTGTTAGTCCAAATTTTTCTCCTTTTGCTTTCAATGTAGCCAATTCAGCTATCATTAAACATTTGGCTTCAGCCGATGTTTTCTTCAGATGTTTTAACATCTTAATTTTTTCTGAAATTGTGAACGCTGACTTGGGCAAACTACGCCCATAATTTTCAAAAAGCATTCTAAGTGTTTTAGATTGAGTTATGGATCTAATTGAATATCCATCAAGAGCTGTCAACTTGGCAAGAAGATAGTTTAACGACATCTTAGTCAAAACTGGTCTGGAACTGGAACGTGACCAATTAGACCGTTTGTGCTGCTTGCTGGACAAGCAATTCTTTTATGGCATTTTTTGCAATCTCCGTATTTCTTATCATTTACCACAACTTTATCAAAGTATTTCCACGCTTCCGAAACCATTTTTTCTCTATAAAAGAAAAATTATCAATTTGACTGTAATAGATATTTGTTTTTAATTTTATTTTAATTGTGATAAGTTATCACATTTTAAGTTATTAATTAAGTTATTTATTCTAATAGGTAAGTATAACGAAACATTAATTATTATTATTTGTTATCGGTGATAACATTGTATTACATAATTTCGCCACAATGCACAGTGGACCGAATATTAGACTTATGGTGGACAAAGTTATTTTGATCATACGATATACGACATTATTGTAAAAAAAAAATGCATTATTTGTTAAAAGTTTACCTCGTTGTTACCTCGACCAGTTTTTGTATATATTATAAATAATGATCTTGACTTAAAAATTTTATTTGTTAAGGTAAACTATTAAATAGTTAAAATACATTAACTAATATCACACACGCATAATATTTTAAAAGTTACTGTTTACAATCTTTGCTTAAAAATTAAAAAATTCTTGCTTTTTTGATAAAAAAAGATATTTTATTATGCATTACATTTTATTATACCACAACTGATTTTTGTGGATTTAAAACTTATATTATTAAAAAGATACTATTATACTCTAAAGAGTTTTGGAAATAGTACAATGGAAAAGTACGAGAATGTTTTATTATATGGTTTTGAATAGAATAAGCTTTTTTTTTGAGGTTTTTTCAACCTCCACACAAGGCCCACTGTGCATTACTAATTGCTTTGTGATGTAAATTAGTGTTGGTATTGAACAAAGAGAACACTTATATTTTGAAAAAAACATGAACTATTGTAAAAGCAGATTAGAAATACAATAAGAATTTAATTATTTTACAACTAAAAATTGATATTTTCTAAAAACCTCGTCGAAGTTTCGTCGAGGTTTCTCGATTTCTCTCAAACTCCGAAACTCCGAAAAAACCGAGAAAAATCCGATGAGACGGAGTTCCGAATGGATCCTTTGTAAAATACTTAACAATCCCTCTTTTACATATTTTTAATATATCTTTAAAACTAGGTATTTATCCGGAGAAAACTTAAAATTACGAGGATCATACCTATTTTCAAATCAGGAAACATTTCTAATCCTGAAAATTACATACCAAATTCAATTCTTCCTTGCTTCTCGAATATCTTAGAGCGAATTATGTACAACCGAATTTTAACTTTTATAAATATAAATAATATTCTATATAATAAATAGTTTGAAATTCATCTAGGGTAATCAACTGACCATGTCGTTACTATTGTTCACGATATATTTAAAGCATTTGACAAAAGTAAGTTTACCCTCGGAGCTTTTATAGATCAAAGGCAAAGCCTTTGATACAGTAGACCATGACATTCTTATAAAAAAACCTCAAAGTTATGGAAATAAAAGCACATATTTAGAATGGCTCAAAAATTATCTAAACAATAGAAAACAATACATAACACACGAGGAAGGAAAAACTAATTACTTGACTATAGCTTGCGGTGTTCCCCAAGACTCAATTCTGGGTCTACTTTTATTTCTTATTTATGTAAACGATTTCCATAAGTTTTCAAACATTTCAAACTCAGTTTTATTTGCAGATGACACGAATTTATTATATATATTTTATATTCTAATGGAGATCAACCTTTTATTTAAAATAGTAAGCAAGGAATTTTTAAATCTAGCGGAATGGTTTAAGGCAAACAAATTATCCTAAAATTTAAATAAAACTAAGTATACTTTTTTTCATAAACTTCACGATAAAGAAAATATTCCATTAAAACTTTTTGATCATTATATTGGCAACTCTAAAATAATTAGAGAATCATCATTAAAGTTTTTAGGAGTGATACTTGACGAAAACTTGACACGGAGAGAACACATAAGAACGATAGAAGATAAAATTTCAAAAAATTTTGGCATTCTATACAAAGCTAAGCAATTATTAAACCAAAACTGCTTAAAAATCTTATATTTCTCCCTCATACATTGTTATAAAAACTATGCAAATATTGCATGGTGCAGCTCTAATGTAAGTAAAATTGCTTAGTAGACAAAAACACGTTGTCAGAATTATTTTAGGTGCAGGTCGATTCAGAGATTCAAAAGAACTATTTAAAAATTACACCTAATGTTTTTCAGTTAAAACTTTATCAAATGCCTATATTTATGTACAAACTTCATAATAAAGTAATTCCTATAATATTTAATGCACTCAATAAAATTAATCACGTGTACCCATCAAGATTTTCAGATAACAATTATGAGCAACCTAAAATGCACTATTTGGTTTCTAAATTTTTTATTGCCATCAGAGGTCCTAAATTATGAAACACTTTATTAAATAACCAGCTGAAAAATTGTTCGTTACTTACTTTATTCAAACAAAAACTCAAAAAAAACATCTTAACAATGTTAATGAATGAAATTCTTTTTAAGATTATTTTTTTCTTTTTTCTTTTATTATTTTTATTATTTTTCAATTTTTTTTCTTTTTTAACAACTATCTTGTTAAATGGTCTTAATTTAAATTTTCTTTAAATTATCCTATTAACTTATTTACTTATGAAACAAACACTTCTAAAAACCTAGGAAGACCTTTTGACATCTTTTTTCATAAGCTAAACTTCCTGAGTAGGGTAATTCAAAAGTAAATTTCAGTTTTTGAAAGATTCACAACCAAAAGCAGTAAAAAGGTAAGCATTTTGATTAATATTTATTTTTAGCATAAAAAGGATATGTTTCTTTACTGAGTCAAGCTTTGAGTCCTAATTTTCAAAAGTTTAAAGCACAAACTTTGAGAGACTTGAAATTGCATGCCTTAATTTTTGACACTACAAACTCCCACAGTTTGTAAACATAATAATGTAAAAATGTGCAACAGCAAAAAAATGTTTACAATTAAAATTAAATTTTTACTTTTTTAGATCTTCAATTAAGTATCAGACTCATTTATGCTTTAGGATCAAAAGTTGAACAGCGTTTTTTTTAATTTTTTCTTGTTTTGAATAAATATGATATTAATTAGCTTAGTTTTCTGAAGTTTAAAAAGTGAAAAGTTTAAAACCCAGAATAATTTTTTTACATTGATCCCAAAACAGTAGGTTAGTTAAATTTTTTTTCACACATGAATGTTTAAAAAAGTTAAATTTTCTTTTCACACATGAATAGTTAAAACCTAAGATAATCTGAAGTTTGATCAATTAATTTAAAATTAATTTATAAAATTCTTTATTACAATCTTAAACTTTTTTTAGTTAAAAACCTTTGATCATCTTTATGTTATAAGCTGGTAAAATAGAGATCCTAAAGCAGACTAAGTAATAATTGTTATAAAATTGACATACTTTATGGCTACTTTATATGCTTGTAAATGATTTCTTTTAATTTTTTTTTAGTTAAAAATAAAACTTTTTAGGCTGTAAAATTTAAAATAACATTTTTATAAATTGATAATTTTTTTTTGAAATATTTATAAAACTTTGCTTCTTTTGAGACCTAACATAATATACTTTTGAAGAACTTTTTTTTTGATAATATTAGGGACCTGCCTTAGGGACCTGTTTAAGGGACTGGAGCTACCCCTAAAAATATTTTTTTTTCAAAAATTTTTAATTCCAGTATTGTTTTAATATATAGAACACATTTAGAGGGTAAAAGCAGACATTTTTTAAAAAAGTTGTTTTTTGGAACACTCTAGTTTATATATATATATATATATATATATATATATATATATATATATATATATATATATATATATATATAATAATAATAATAATAATAATAAAAAGATAATTTAAAGTACTTTTGCATTCATTGGAATAACAAATACTTTCATCTGTATTTTTTCCATTGCATTGTAAACCTCCATATTTCGGTAGTGGATTAGTGCAGCTACGATACCTTTTTTTAATACCATCTTGACATGGCTGACTGCATAATGACCATGAAGACCATTGTGTTTATCCACCATTTACTAAAGAGAAAATAGTTTCAATTTTTATAAAAGTTTTCATTTAACTAGAGTTAAAAAATAACAGACTTTACCTCAACATATTGAATTATTATCGACATATTGAACATTAATACCAAAACAATTCTGCCCACCATCAGTTGGTGGAGGACTATTACAATGCCTCTCTTGTTTAACAAAACAAACACCACATCAGTCTAAGCATGGATTATAGTTAATCCAGTAACTCAAAGTTCCATCAACTTAAGTTTAAATAAAATTTAAGTTTTTCTTTGATAAACTAATTATAATAAAAAAAAAAAACGAGAAAAATAAAAAAAATAAAATTATTCACCCATATTTAATAGGCAAGTTAGGATGCATATGTTTGGGACCAAAACGAAATTATATTTATAAAACATTTTATATAATAAAAAACTTAGTGCTGAAATAATAAAGTTGGATTGTCTCATTTTAGCCAATTAAGTAACTTTCTTTTGAAAGCACCAGGATCTCGCATGTTTCAATAAAGCCTGTCAAGCATCGCGAGTTTATACTTATATCAAACCATATATCAAATCAGCTGCAAAATTAGCATCTGCTAAGGTTGCATCTCTTTATCGAGCTCATCACTTTCTTACTTCGGATTCTATTCTCTATCTCTATGAATCTCAAATCCGGCCTTGTATGGAATACTGTTGCCATATCTGGGGCGGATCTTCTAATGATACCCATTCTCTTTTAGACAACGTGCAAAAACGCATTGTAAACATAGTTGGACCTGCTCTTGCAGCCAACCTCCAACCATTATCACATCGTAATGTTGCTTTCGCTTCTCTTTTCTACAAATACTATAATGGGCACTGTTCTTAAGAATTAGCGTCTCTTGTGCCATCAACTAAAATTCATTATCGTGTTACTCGTCATTCAATTAAGTCTCATTCTTTTTCTGTGACTGTTCCTAAGTGCCCCAAAAAAGCTTTTTTATCAAGTTTTTTACCTCTAACATCAGCTCTTTGGAATTTGCATCCTTCATCATGCTTTCCTGATTCATATAATTTGCAATCCTTTAAGTTGTCTGTAAATCGTTATCTTGCTCTACGATCTTCATCTTTGGTTCAGTTAACAGAATATTAAGACTGTCCATATGATGGGTTGTTGTACTACAACAATCCATAAACAAATAAAAAAGTGCTTATACAACTATCAACAACTTTAAGATAGCTGTATATGTACATTTTTATTTACTCTTTATTTAATTTTATCTAGGGACCTTGTGCCTATTTATATGTACATGTTTGAATTAAATACATTAATATATATATATATATATATATATATATATATATATATATATATATATATATATGAATATTTGGAGGACATTATATTCCTCCATACTTATTCCATTTTGTGACAAACCTGTAATAACATAGTTAACCATTCTGGAAATATAGATGGCGTCTTTATATTAACATAACTGTGTATGATAAGCTAGTTTTCACTTTTAACGAGATTAGAAAAATCCAAACAAAAAAAAATCAACTATTAGTAGGTACCAGCAATTTTTGATATTAAGTTGCTTTAAGTTGGAGTAGATAGTTTTTAAGAAAATAGTTAATATAAAGTTAATATAAAGTTAACTAGTAGCTATCCTTTTAAAAAATAAGTTCAAAAAGCTAACATAAATGGCACCATTTTTTGAAGAAATGCGTTATTAAAAATAAATAAGTTCAAACATAACTAAAACTTTTCAACGGTTTATCTATTTTTTCTGCATTAAATAGACATTTCTCTAATTTGATTGCACAACTATTTTTAACAAAATAAAACATCTACTAAAAAGTGGAAATAATTTTTAGATGAGCTACTGAGGCAAAAATTGATTTCCACCGATTATTGGCTTTTTTTAATTCGACCGATTTATGACGTTTTCAATTTCGACCAATTTTTTTCTCAACCTATTTTAGAGACTTTTATTTTCAACCGATTTGGGATTGTTTGAATTTCAACCGATTTTCAGAGATTTTCATTTCAACCTACTAGTTAGTGTTGTTACCATTTTTTCCTTGCGCTTTTAAGGGTTTTTTTTTCAAAAACCATTAACAAGAAATCAAGAATACACAAGTCTTTGTTTTAAGAATTCATCAACAAGAGGCCTATGTCATATCAGCCTATGGAAGTTACTGACCTCTTTGTATTATTTCTACTATTAACTGCCATTTTTATTTAACCTAAATGCATACAAAAACAAACTTGTGTTATTTTGTTTTTGTATGCATATATTGGCAATATATGCGTATTTTGTATGCATATATTGGCAATATAAAACGGTGTTCCAACAAGACCTAACAGTTTTGTCGTAGAGCTGCGAAGAAGTGCATTTAAGGAGAAATTTCATGCTGCCTTATATACCTAAACAAGGCGTCGAACCTTAGACCTCTCAATTATAAGCCAGCACTTAACGGCTGATTAGATTGAGTTCTAATTGAAATAAAATACATACCGGAAAAGACGTAGTTATAAAGTCGATCGAAAAGAATGTAGGTCGAAAATACAGTAGGTTGAAAATTCAGTAGGTTGAAAACCCAGTAGGTTGAAACTTCAGTAGGTTGAAAATGTAGTAGGCTTAAAAATAAGTAGTTCATGTTTTAATTAGTAGTAAAAATAAAAATCAAAAAGTTGTAGGTTGAAAACCAAAATTGTCAAATTTGATGATTTTAGAAATTTTAAAATTAGGTCCAGTCATAGGCTACCTTATTTTTTTGGTATATATTTTTGTTAACTTTAATCAGCTCAGCCAATGGTGTGCCTTTTGGTTAAAGTGTATTAATTAAATCATAGGTTTTCAAATAAGTTTGATATGGTGTAATTCAGTTGTAATACATAGTGAATTTGTATTTGTTAAGTAAAAAAGGGTTAAGTAAGTTCAAAAAAGGATTACATTACATGAATACTAGCAAAAAAAGGATTACATTACATAAATACTAGCAAATGTAGTCTATACATAAATACTATGCATTTAAACTATCTATACATAAAAACTATGCATTTAAACTAAAAAAATTGTTTGGTAAAAGTCTGTGTTTGTAATAAATTTGAAGTAAACGTTCAGAAGCTATTAAAGTAATGCTTGCAGTAAATGTTAAGTCAACATTCGCTGTTTTTTATTTGAACGTTCGCTGTGAACTTTCAAGAATTATAAATCAGAGTTCACAAAAGTTGGTTCAAATAACGTTTACAGCGTACGATATGCGAACCTTAACAAACATTATGATAAAGTTTATTGAACGTTATTGTTAGCTGTGATTAAACAATTTTCCATAACTTTTATGGGATGTTCATAAAACGTGTTTGAATGTTCACAACATTAGTCGAATGTGCTCGAACGTTTTGTGTTAGCTGAGTAGCTAGCTGGACCCGTAAAAAATATGGGTTTTTGTAACCCTGTTCAACACTGAGCTTTTCTACACTTTTTTCTTATATATATATCCTAGCTTTCCAAACCCGTAAAATACTGGTTTTTGTCAAAATCTACCATTTCGATAGTTATCTATTCTACACCGATCATTTCTATACATATTCTAAACAAATTTGCATTCAATGAATGTGTTTATATATAAGCGCAACTTTATTTCTACGCAAAAAAGTTGCGCTTATTTGAGAGAATCTGCTTGAAAAGTGTTTTATTGCAATCAGTATAAGAGTTCATATAATTATAAAATAAATTGTTTTCAATTACATGCATAAATTCAATAGACCAGGTTTAATTTCAGTCATCAGTTCCGTTTTGTGTGGGTTCAAATCCCTCACAAAACGGAACTGATGACTGAAATTAAACCTGGTTATATGTTATATGTTACATGATCAGATCAAAAAAGTTTTTTTTAAATTGTTAAGTGGCTAGATGTTTAAATGTTGTTAATTGATTAAAAAAATAATTCCTTAAAATTTTAAAGCATTATTCCAATGTTAGGTAACAGCTCAATTAACTTTACATTTCAATGGGGTCCTTATATTAAAAAAAAAGTTCTTTTAAAGTAGGTCAACCTGGCATTCAAAAGAAGCTAAAATAATATTTAAACTTCAAGAATAATATTCGTTTTAAAAAATATATATAAAACTTGTAAAAATGCATTTTATTTTTGGTTAAAAAACTTTAATTAAATTTTTTTAAATAAATAAAAACTAGTTTTTATTTAATTAAATCTAAAATAATAGAACTATATATTAAATAAATAATCGTTTAATAATACAACTTTGTATTATTAAACGATTATATATTTGAAATTGATGGTAAGTTTTGGTATTTTAAATACGATGTGCATGTTTTTTATGTTTTTAGTGGAATTATCTGCACTTTTTCACTGGAATAACATTTATTTTTATGTTGTTGATTTTGTTTTGTAAAAATTTAGTTTAAATTTATGTAAATTGTTATTTATGCCCTTTAGGGCACTAACTAGTTCGTTGTTTGTTTTTTGAACATTCAAGAACTGTAAATTGAAGTTCCCAAAAATTTGTTCAAAGAACATTTACAGCGTACGTTATCTAAACCTAAAATAAGATTATGGTAACATTTCTTGAATGTTAATATTTAGCTGGGATGGACACTCAAGAGCTATCGAAGTAATATTTGCAGCAAATGTTAAGTCAACGTTCGTTGTTTGTTATTTGAATGTTCACAGCAAACATTCAAGAACTGTAAACTGGAGTTCACAAAAGTTGGTTCAAAGAACGTTTGCAGTGTACGTTATGCAAACCTAAATGAACATTATGGTAACATTTCTTGAACGTTAATTGTTAGCTGGGTAGTTGTAAATATTTTTGTTGTTTTATATTTCGTTTAAATAATTTAAAATTAAATTCAATCTTTTTGTAACAGACATTTAAAATGCTTAAATGGACTTAGATTCCTTAATTTTATCCTTTTGAACATTTTTTTTAACATGTTAAGACCACCCTCAATTTTACCCTTTTGCCCAAATAACAACTCTTAGCATTTGTTCGTATTTAAAAAAAGCTCTTTTCTATTGTTATAAGACAGATGGTATTGAATAAAAAAAGATTTGATTTGATTGACACAACATTAAACCTAGCGGTTTCTATGGCCCAATAATTTTTTCTGTGATACCTCAGGGTTCTATCCTTGTTTCTGTATTATTTCTCATCTATATTAATTATTTTATTGAAAATCTTACATCTAAAACCAAACAACAATTTTCAAGAAATTAAAGGAAGTTTCAATGAACTTTGCTTTTGATACTCCAATAATTCAAGTTGACTGGATTGAATGCATTCTTTGTTTCTATCAAAATAAACTGCAAGCAACTCATTTTAGTCAAAACCAATTTTAATCAAGAACCTTACAATCAGGGAAGTTGAGTTAAAAACATTTCCTTTAGTTTCTGGTTCAACTGATGATACTAACTATTCAGTTATACATCAGGCCTTGTGATCAATAAAAAATCTTAACACATTGCATAACAGAATTTATTCAGTTATACTGTACATCAGGCCTTGTGATCAATAAAAAATCTTAACACATTGCATAACAGAATTTATTCAGTTATACTGTACATCAGGCCTTGTGATCAATAAAAAATCTTAACACATTGCATAACAGAATTTATTCAGTTATACTGTACATCAGGCCTTGTGATCAATAAAAAATCTTAACACATTGCATAACAGAATTTATTCAGTTATACTGTACATCAGGCCTTGTGATCAATAAAAAATCTTAACACATTGCATAACAGAATTTTGATGTCATTCTTTTTATTTGCTTTTTATATTTACAACATTAATTTTTTTGGAACTACCGCAATTTTTTAAATTACCACAAAAATTTTAATTGAACAATTAATTCAAAAGAATGTAGAAATGTTATTATGTAACAATGGTATCGAATGTTTACTTCTTGTTTTTTAAAATGCAAAAATATTTGTTCATTTTCTCAACATTTGACACAATCATGTTTTGTTTTATCTCTAGAATGCAATTTTGTAAATAAAAGTTATTTTTTATTTTAAAAAATGTCAGTGAGTAATAAAACACCTCTTTATTTTTTTTTTACAAAATGATTGATGTATGCTTGTGTTGTTGAAATGCGTTGTTGACGCTTGTGCTGTTGAAAAAACCTAAGTGTATGGTTTGTACATATTTTTAAATGTTTACAAGGAATTTATAGTAAAAATTAAACGGAGGAATAAAAGCCTGTTGAAATTCCTGTGAAAAAGTAAAATATATATCTCTACCTCTATTCCTTATTTGTCCTTGTATGAAATACTGTTTTCATACTTAAGCTGCTTCTTATATTGATGCTCTTTCTTTTTTAAACAAGCTTCAAAAGCGTAATTACACATTAACTTTAACCTGCTCTAGCTGCCATGTTTGTGCCTTTGTTTTATTGATGTAAAGTTAAACCTAAGGAAGAACCTCTTTTCTAAAGAGTCACTGCTATCTTAGTGACTGCTAAAGAAATCTATCTTATGTTCCACACATTAAAACACAGTATTGAATGACTCCATATTTAGCAAGCTTACATCATTTCAGTGGTGGAACAAGCCAGCGAGACAATATAATGTTTCCTTTTGGTCCAGTCAAATCAAAGGCTGTAAGAATAGCAATATCTGAACTATCAAACTACCTTTCATTTTTTACTGTTAGAAAACAATACATGTGCATATGTATGCATATAAAATTATACCTGCTGCTCAAATGTTTGATAAATATAACAAACTTCAATAGCTATTTTTTTATGGTCAAAAAACAAAATGTTTTGTTTTGAATTTTGCAATGTTCATTTTGTGATTTCATTTTTAAAAAATGAACTATGAAATTTTCTTAAAGATACTATATTGGTTAAATTTTAAATTAACATTAAAGAACAATTTTTGACAAAAAATGTTAGCTTATATTTCAAATATAGAACAATTTTTAACAAAAATTGTTAGCTTATATTTTAAATATAGAACAATTTTTAACAAAAACTGTTAGCTTATATTTTAATTAAACTCCAAATTTTCATTTAAGATTAATTAAATTGAAAAAATATTACTATAAAAAAATATTACTATAATTTTATCTTGATAGAATATTTATGAAAACCTTTATTTTTCCATATTCTCTTATTAACTTTATAAACAAATTGTTATTTTTTTATCAATATCTTTATGTTTATACATTAATAGATTAGATAAAAATTTTAAATACCCATGATCATTGAAAAAATTTTTTAGTTATTTTATATTGTTTATGTTTGCGAGGTTAATCCACCATTAATGCAGTTAAAACTGAAAAAAATTTCAAAAAATTAGAAAATTATAAATTTGTTTCTTGATAACACAATAATAACCACTTTTACTGCTTGTACGTTTTATACATATTTAAACATATTTACTTGTTATTACAATTAATTCCCAATAACTAGAACCTCCAAGGGAACAAGGAAAATAGTTCAACTAAATGAATATTAGAAACAAAGTAAAACAATTGCTCTTGCTTTCAAGGGACAATAGAAAATAGTTTGAGATAACAAAAGTTCAACTTAACAAGTGTTCGACCAGGAATAACTTAACTAAAGTTATGAGAAACTTGATGTTTCTCATAACTTTAGTTAAGTTTGCCTAAGTTGAATATTTTATTAGGCAAAAAAATTTCAGTGAAAAAATATGTTTCAAATTTAAAAAAACGCTGACGAAATTTTGGCTAACTTACCCTACATTAAATAAAATATACACATATACATATAAACAACATAAATAATTATTGTAGATTAAGTATTGAGTTTATTAATGAACAATTACAACTCAATTAAAGTTAGATTTTTCTTATGGTAAAATAAATTAAGTTAGAAAGTATACCTTGTATACAAGATAGTTCGAATCATTATAAACTGTTTTTTTCTGATGAATATGTTTCAAATATTTAATAATTAAATTTTTAAATACTTTAAACAATTCTTAAAAATATTAACATTACATATATTTACATATACTCAATCCTGAATATTTGTAAAATGAACAAAATAGATTTTTGTCTTGCATTCGAGTAACTTCGAACAAAAAATATAAGCACCTAATAAACATATTTACTATTATTTTAAGTTTAAAATTTTGATTTAAATATTAGCATCTGATAGCATCATTTGATTTAAATATTAGCACCATTAAAATATTAGCATCTTTTGATTTAAATATTAGCAACTTGTTTATTTAACTTTTACTAAAGGTTAATAATTTTTAAAGTGATTTTAAGGCGCCTTTTAAATTAAAGATAAATAAAGAAGAGATAATTACGGTAAACATAATTTTTTTTAATTGTATTTTCAAAAACATTATATTTAAAAAGATATATAGTACTTTTTTAATCATTAAGTATAATTTAAAAAGTTATGTTTAATAAATAAGTTACATTTACATTGGGTTATTTTAGACAGATCTTAATAAAACCTTTATTAAGATATTGTAATCCTTATTTTTATCATTTTAGAAGTCAAAAAACATGATGAAATCATGTTTAAGGAAGAATTTAAAGCAAAAGCTTAATTGAAAATTATCCAAAATTTTTTGTATTGTATATTTTGAAGATTCATTATCCTACAAAAACAACATTTTTATGTAATAAAAATTCAAGGTGGAATCTTTCAAAACTGCTATGCTGCGTTATCTACTAGTTTCAATTGAAAACATGATATCATTACATCTTTAATGATCATCTAAAAGAGTCCATAGCAACATGACTCCAGAAAAATGAATCGAGAAACATAGTCAGACCTCTAATTTATACTAAGTTTCATTTTAAAGGTATTTATTGTTGTATAAGCATTCCTAATAGCACAAAACATATTGACATATAGACCCACATTAACCCACCAAAAAATTTTGCTTATTTTAAAAAACTATGGATCATTCCGTCCTAAACTTATTGAACCTAATTTTCTGGTAATTTTGCTTCCAGATAAAAAATTTTCTATGTGTTAGATCCCATTTTTCATACCCTTTTTCTGAAGTTTAAGGTTTTCGATAAAAATATCTTTTTAAATGTAACCGCCGTTTTGAATAAAAAATATACTGAAGAATTTTGCCTTGTAAGCTGATAATTATAAATAGACCCACATTATCCCACTCTACCCTAGTATCGAGCAATTTTAATAGTACAATAGTGTTATTCATAAAGCCCTATCTGATTCAGATATTTTTCAGAATTACTGTCTATAAGTAAAGCATAAAATATAAGGATGTAATAGCATATAAAGCAGTTTAGTTAAAGTACCCATCCATGCAAATTTGTCAAAGATCTAAATGGAGAATAGACAAAAGCTTTTAATTAAAAAAAATAATAATAATAAAACTTAAAAATGAAAACTCAAAGAACAACACTTATAAAAAAGTGTCGAAGCAAAATATGGAAGTATTTCAAATTATGAATTTTATTTAGTTTACAATAATAAGGGTAATAATAAAGGTATATTTTTTGAAAATTTCATTCTCCTAAATATTGTCTAAAATATATTTCGAAGTCTAAAAAGTCTTTCTAAAATCACTTTAAAGATTGCGTATAAATGCTTTAAAGATTGATCTAAAATTATGTCAAATTTTTCTAAAAAAATAAATGTCAAATTTATCTACTTATGTGGAACCTTAATTTGCTTCAACTACTTTTTTAAATGACAAAATGCAATGAACTTTTTTATTCTATTTATTTTTTGCTTTTTCTTCCCCAATATCACAAAAATGCTATGTAAAATTTTTTTCTTGCTAACACTCTACATGTATGAATGATGTAAATAAATAGCCGTGTCGATAAATGAAATGAAAAAATGCAACAAAATTGTAAGTTTTAGAGGAATAACTGAGAAGAAACAATTGAACCTTCAAAAAAATCCAAAGCTTAAAAAAACTGGTTTTCATTATAAAAGGAAAAAAGAAAGAAAAACAAGAACTATTATCATCAGATCAAACACATCTTATCATCAGATTAAACACATATTCTTAATAGTGAGTTGCTGGTGTATGATCAAATGCCTGAAATTATGAAGATCCAGTATTTTGGTAAAAAATGTATAGCGCTACAATACCTCAACTATCACATTTATCCAGAAAATATCTTTTTATTGCTGAATCAAGTTGTTCATTAGAAAGAATATTTGATTCTGAAGGATTTATTGTAAACCCAAGATGCTCAAGATAGTAAACCCAAGACATTGACAGGTTGTTTTCCAGTTATATAGTCTTAATAGTTTAAACAACTTATCATATATACCATATCTTCTAGCATACTGTCAAGCTATTACTTACAAAGTAATATCTTTTCATGTTTTGTTTTTTTCATGTTTTAACTGTTTTTTTAAAGCATGATTTAATACTTGTAGTTGACCGTCGAAAAAATGTTTTATAGAATTTGACCATCGTTTGCTTTAGCAGTTGACCATACAATCAATGAGAGAAAAATGAAAGCAGTGATAATTTTTATTTTTAATTTCAGTGAATACAACATTGCAAAGACGATAAATAAATTTTATTTAGTATGTTTTTAAATTCAAAATTGCAAGTTGCTTTAAATCCAAAAACTTTAAAAGAATCAGATTTATAAAAAGTTATTTTGCTGGGAAAAATAGACGGGAACCTATGTTTAATGAAGTAACTATTTTAAAATACTTAAATTTTAAAATAATTAAAGGTTGAAACTATCATGGTTGTAGTTCAACTCGCTTTGTTTATGGCAAGATTGATAAATTTAAAAAAATTTAAAACTCAAACTAGCTGTTTGAAATAAAAATTGCTTAAATCAAATCAAAATTAGATATACAAGTGTTTAACAAAATAATGTGAACACTTTCAAAAAATAGAAACTTTTATATGAGGTTTGATCCCCTTTCGCAATAATAACTGCTTAAATACGGCGAGGTATAGACTCATACAAACTATGAAAAGTTTCTAATGGAATTTAAAACTATTCTTCTGTTAACACTACCTTCAGTTGTTTTAACAATGTTGGTGGTCGATATCAAATCCTCACATTATTTTCCAATCTGCCCCAAAAATGCTCAATTATATTCAGGTGTGGAAACTGTAGTGTCCAAATAAGGTGCTGTACTTCATCATAATGTTTTACATGTTATTTGGAGACCACTTGAGGTGTGTGGATAGGGGCATTATCATCCTGGAATATTGCATTTCCTTTGGGAACAGTTCCAAAACAATGGGATCCATCTGATCCAATAAGATGCCTAAATAATCCTGACTGTTGGTTTTTCTGTGGTCAGAAACATTTAGGCAAGCAGGTTTCATGATATTGTTGCCCAGATAAAATCAGTTCCCCCTCCATGTTACACAATAGAAAGAAGGAAGTCTGGTTCAAATGTTTCCTCAGGCTGCCTTCAAACATAAACCCTGTCGAAGGTTGGAAATAAAATAAATGATGATTCATCAGAAAATATCTCATTCTTTTACTGCTACATAGACAAGCTTTAATATTTTTTGCACCATTCTAAACACTTAGCAAGGTTTGTTGTTGAAAAATCTAGCTTTGGATTTCTCAACAACACTTCATCCAGTTTCTACAAAAATAAGAATGTTGTTGAGATTTCGATTTACAGATCTTAAGCTTAAAGTTTCTGCAAAATCAGTCTGATTACTGTCCAACAGTTTTTGTAGAAACTAGAAACTTTTTTGTTTTGTTTCATAGTCGATTATTAATTTTAAAAAAAACACAACTTTCAAAGTAATCAAAAAATTACTGAGAAAAAAGGCAACAAAGTTTAAACGCACCTACAATTTTTTTTAATCCAAATATATTAATACAGGATATAAACCCTTTGTATTTAATACAAGCTTGTGTTCGCCTTGACATTGATTCAATTAAGTTTTTAATCATCTTGTTTACTATTTCAAGTTACAATTTGGTCCTTTCTTGTGTAAGCATTACTTGATTAGTTATTTGCTTTTTTGTTAGTTGATAACCTATAATATAAATTTTTGATCTAGTTTAAGTCAGGTGATTGTGTTGGCCAAGGCATGAGTCGAATATTACTTTCAAGGAAATAATCAGTGATTGAATGTGCTGTATAGCATGGAGCATTGTCTGATAAGACTAACCAGTTTTGATAAACCTAGAACAAATCGCAATTAGGAATAAGCACATTTTCCAAAATGTCACAATACTCATACTGGTTTTTCTTTCTTCATATATTTTATGACAGCCAATATATGAACCTGATATGCATCACCATTTTCTATTGAAACCACCAACTTTTTGAATATGGCTTAGGAGTTGCTTCAAATGTTTTTCCGTATCATTTTCCATTGTTTAACTAAATAATTAAAACACTCTTTGCACCATATTTTTCGTCTTTGGCAATCAGTTAATGTCAACAAAAGGTTTCTTACAATACTAAAAGAATATAATCTTTTCTTGCGTAATAACTTAATTATTGTTGTTATTGATTTCTGTACTAAAAGCTGAAACTCCTGCTTTTGGGTTACATCTGTTTTTTTCAGACATCCAATACACTACCAGTTGATAAGTAATTTTTTATTGTTGTACGAACACTGAATTCAGAAGTATCTGCCAATTTATTTCATTTTCATTTTATGCATTCCAATGACTTGCCATTTTGTTCTTGATGAAACAGATCTTTGACCTATGAAAGTATGATATTTTGAACTTCCATCCCTACAAGATTGTTGTCGCCCAGGAACTGATTCCACAGGAATTTGATGCTAAAGAAGCTGCGTGTAGGGCCCTTCTTGACTTGCCTAATGACACGCTTGTGTTCTTCAGCAATGAGGCGCACTTCCATCTTTCTGGGGCTGTGAACAAGCAGAACATGCGGTATTGGAGCGCTGAAAACCAAGTGTTTTTAAACAAAGAAAGAAAAACAAGTGTATTTAAACTTTCTGTACAAGGTGTATATATATACATATATATAATTATATATATATATATATATATATATATATATATATATATATATATATATATATATATATATATATATAATATATATATATATATATATATATATATATATATATATATATATATATATATATATATATATATATATATATAAATATATATATATATATATATATATATATATATATATATATATATATATATATATATATATATATATATATATATATAAAGGCGATCCTATGAAAGTGGCGATCGTAACATTTGACGCTCTTTAAGCTCTTAAAAATGAACCAAAAAATAAAATAACTTGAAACTTTCCAAAAAAGTGAAATACTATCATATAATTTAGTATGTAAAAATTAGAGCATTAAAAACTTCAACTTTTTTCAAAAATTAATTCTAGGTAGCATGAAAATTGTAACGCTAACTTTTTACCACTTCTGAACAAAACAACTTTGTCAGACTTAATGCAGCAAATGGCATGGTAAAAAAAAGATCATTTGGTGTGTGTATTTAGCACATATTGATGTTATTATATGCTGAGTTTCATAGTTTTTACTTGAAGTTTTACAAGCTTTTTTATGTTTTTTCTGTCATGACAGTTGTAACCATGACGATTGTAATGAAAAATCAATTGCTTAAAAACAAAAAATAGAACAACGCAACCAATGATGTTAGAAAAAAAGTATAAATGATTATTAACAGCCATGTTATTATGTTAAAAAAATGCATTATAACATTATCAATGTTCTCAATTATGGATATACAATACAAGTTTTAACGCTACACAACAGGACTGTAAATAAGCTTCAAAACACATTTATAAAACCCTTACAACTTTAAAACCATGCTATGATATGATAAAATGATTTTTTTAAATAATTTTTTTGCTTAAAAATATTTTTAAATAGTTAAAAAAAAAGAGTTCTGGAGTTCAGTATGTGCTTTCATCATCGAAATATATTATATTGTTAAAAAGTGTACTTTTTACAATGAATGTAAATATTTTAAGACGATTTGTGCAATTAATTTTATAAACAACAACGCAAACAATTGTTCAAATAAACTTTTTCATAAATGTATAAATTCAATAGTCGAAAACATATCAAAGTTATTTTTCAATTGTGTTATGTAAACTTTCTAATAAAGTTTACACTTAACTAAACTTAGCTACACGATAGTGGTGTAGTAATAAAGCGCTTGCTTCATTAGTGAGAGGTTCCGAGTTCGATCCCACCACGCCCCTGGTAGTACCATGTTCAACTTTTTTCTCCGAACAGCAGCCTTGTTCGTCAAGGTTCGTGTTTTGGAGTTAGAGTGTTGAGAGAGGGATATAACCACAATTAAATTTTTTAATTTTTTAATAACAACAAAAGCAGTCGACCACTATTGTAAAACCTTGGTTATTCTAGAGAAGTGAATCATTTCCTACAATTTGAAATAAATGATTTTGAATTTAAACCCAAATCTTCAGTTTGTTTTTATTATTTCCAGGTTTAAAATTATTTAAAAATCTTTAACAATCATTAAAAAAATCTTTAAAAATATCTTCAAAAGTGAAAAACTTTTTCAATATGTTATTCACTTTTGAAAAAATTTTTATTAATGCTTAGAATTTTATTTTTTATTTATCAAAAGCATTTTTTTTTTCAACGATGAATGTAATTTTTTTTAAACAATTTTTATTCTTAATTTTATAAACAACGATAACAACGACAACAACGAATATATTTAAATTAATTTTTTTATTAAATGTATTTTGATAATTTAAATAAAGTTAATTTTTTTTAAAATGATAATTAGATGTAAGTTTTTTTTTATTTAAAAGAGTTTGCCTAATATTATAAAAACATTAGAAAATGATCAATGTTTTATAGTTATATATTATTATTTTTTTATTTGTTTATGTATTCTTTTTTTGATTGATATAAAAAAAATACATAAATAAATAAAAAATAATCATACAAATATTTTTATTTAGACATTAAAAAAAAATTTAAAAAAGATTTGTTTGCTATTCTCCTAATATAAAAAAAAATCAGTTAGAACCTCGTCAAATCAACGCGACAAGTAATACAACCTTAACGTAATTACAAAACTTAATTAAAAATAATTTTCTATTAGAGTTTTAGTTTTTCAGGTTTATATTAGTTGATTTTTTTTAGAGCTATAGGTTTTAATATTTTTTTTTTAATTTCTACTTTGTTAAATTTAGAATTCTTTCTTTTTTTTATAGTTTAGCATATTCATAATTTTTTTCCTTTGTCGGTTTTTTTCAGCACATCTTTAATTATCTAAAGAGCTGTAGCCAAGCTTTCAAAAAAAAACAATTACATGCGTGGTCAAGATAAGAGTGGGATTGCACGCCTTTCCTGCCCACAACTGCTTAGGAGGGGCGTACAGTTGTAAGCCTTATAATATCACGCATTCAATATTTACTTTTTTACAACTTGACCACTTTTTTTGCATATTTTGACAATTTGTGCTAATTACTAAGAGAAAATTAAAAATAAACAAACCAAAAACTAAAAATAGAAATAAACTTAACAAATGATAAAATAAATAAAGGATAAACCAGAGAAAATAAAAGCATAAAAAAAATATATTTTTTAATTTAGTAGTGCCTCGATTAATATTTCAAGCATAATAATAAATTAAATTTAAATTTAATTTAATAGTTTAAAGTTGATTCTACATTACTATGTAGTAACCACTTAGGTTGATAATTTATACTTATGAGGCGTGACTGTTAGTCCAACGTTGGATGAGGGTTCAAATCCTACTACATATATATATATATATATATATATATATATATATATATATATATATATATATATATATATATATATATATATATATATATATATATATATATATATAAATATATATATATATATATATATATATATATATATATATAGAACCCTTAGATGTAGCAGCACTCCCTTGCGGGTCAGGCTAAAAGATAGTAGATGTAGCAGCACTCCCTTGAGGGTCAGGCTATTTGTCAGTCGATGTAGCAGCACTCCCTTGCGAGTCAGGCTATTTGTCAGTCGATGTAGCAGCACTCCCTTGCGAGTCAGGCTATAAGATAGTCAATGTAGCAACACTCCGCGCATGATTTACAGTAAAAAAAATATAAATAAAAACTTTTTATTAAAAAAATTAAAAATAAAAACATTTTTTTAAAAAAATTAAAAATAAAAACATTTTTTTAAAAAAATTAAAGATAAAAACATTTTTTTAACAAAATTAAAAATAAAAACATTTTTTTAAAAAAATTAAAAATAAAAACATTTTTTTAAAAAAATTAAAAATAAAAACATTTTTTTAAAAAACTTAAAAATAAAAACATTGTTTATATTGTTAAAAACATTCTGGTCATTTAAATTTCCGTTTTTGTGGTTTTTTTAAAAAACGATTTATTTGTAATTAAATGAATAGTTTTTACTTTCGTCCAACACGATAATGTTGGACGAAAATCAAAAGTAATTTAAAGTGACGTATGTGTTGGCGTAAGAATCACTTTTTTCCTTCCGCTCTTCCCAAAGATATATATATATATATATATATATATATATATATATATATATATATATATATATATATATATATATATATATATATATATATATATATATATATATATATATATATATATATATATATATATATATATATATATATATATATATATATATATATATATATATATATATATATATATATATATATATATATTTATATATATATTTATATATATACATATATAACATTTATTAGTTAAAAAAGAATAAATTATTTTCTTATAAAAGAATAAATATTATTATCAATAGATAAATATTTTAGACTAAACTTATAGTATTAACTATAGGCTTAGTTAAATTTAAAATAACTAAATAAAAACTAAAAAAAAACATAAATATTTTAAATAAGTATTCCCATATTTTTTCCACAAAATACAGTCTGTTTGTGTAAAAAATATAATGAAGTTAAATCAAATTATGGACAATTAATTAATAAATATCTAATAAAAGCTTAAATATACTTACATAATCGTTATTAGGTCATATGCCAAAATTAATTGAGGTTTGCAACAGCTTCCTAAAATTAAAAAACTAATTAATCTAATTTATTACCTAGGTCAATGACTCCCTCATTCCCTGACTTCCAGATTACCTGATATTGTAAGAAAGTGATTAAATAACTATTAATTTAATTACAAGTATATTAAAAATAACATACTTGTATGATTTCAAATCAACATAATTAATTTTAATCCTAAATAAATTTTTTTATTATTGAACTAAAAATATTTAAGTTTATATATGCAAATGGTTGTTAGAAAGAGGCAAACCTGAATTTAATATGCACAAGTATGTTATATATATATATACATATATATATATATATATATATATATATATATATATATATATATATATATATATATATATATATATATATATATATATATATATATATATATATATATATATATATATATATATATATAAATATTTCTTTGGCTTCTCCAGCTACAATTCGTTTCATAAAACAAATTATACTTATATAAGTAAATGATTGCTAAAAACGGGTTCCACAGTCCCTTAATTTACTAGTTCATAATAAAATTTAATATAAGAGCGTGATTTTTTTTTTTTAATTTGTATTTTCTTTGGAGACCCCTTGAAAAGATTGACCTAAAAGATCCTGTCATATCTCCATAACCCACTCCACAGTATTTCACACCATTGCAAGCGTAGCTCTAACCAACTGAGCCATGATGGATTTTCTACATATATTTATTAACAAACATAAGGCAAAAAATGAACTTTGAATAAAAAAATGTTATTTTTCTTTACTTTCTATAATAATAATTTTTAATGGTAGAAGGATTTGTAGTTATTTTATTATTATTTTTTATCTTCGATTTTTTTTTAACTTGTATTAAGACTTTGCTTTTTCAGGCTATCTTGAATTATACATATGGCTTAAAAAAATTTTCCTTTCTTTTTTCTTTTCACTGTTAAATAAACACCTCCATCAATTACAAGACCATTGCAAAGAACTGACTCTTTGAAATGGTCTCTTCATTTCTTTGCAAAGATCATCATTAAACTTTTGTAGTGACATTGCAAATGGTGGAGGTGTTTGTTTAATTTACTTTGGAAAAAAAAAAACATCGCAACAATTGTCTTTTTTTTTAATACAATTGTTGCGATGTTTAATGGAAAGTAACGTTGGGAATACCGGACCAAAAATCAAATACTGGTATTTCGGAATTAAAAACTTATAATCCCGGGATTATTAGATTTCCTTTAATAATGCAAATGAATTAATAATATAATTAAAAAATGGTTTGACAAAAGCTATATTAACTTATTTAAAGAATAAAAAAAAGAAAAACAAAATTCAGTAAAATGTTAGTTATATATTATTCATAAAAAATAGAAGAAAACATAAATTTTTAGGGTTCTAATTTTTCTGCAGTTGGTTGTTAATATAAGATCACAGAAAACATAGGTTGTTAAGCGAATTATCTCCCATCCTTGACCAAATTCTGGTGCAGATTAAGCCAGTTACCGATAAAAGCTCTCTTCGATTCTACACTGGTTGGTTGAATACTTAGCAATAATTATATATTAAAGTTAAGTATGTTCCCCTTATGCCATTTGTCACAAAAAATGAAATTTCTTTTTTTATTGAGCGTGTGAGATCTTTTTTATTTCGGTCGATTCCACTCTCAGGTAATCTGGCGCAAATTTTTTTTGATATTGCTATCTCCAAATTTTCTTTTAAAGTCAGAGAAATTTCATTTCTTTGATCAACTTCATCATCATCGACATCGAATATTATATTTGTGTCTATTATATTATTGGCTGAAGTAGATGTTGTTGCTAAAGGTGCAGCTTCATAATCCAAGTTGGCTACACCAAGACATTGTATCTGTGAAACGACAACTTTTGCGATTGCAGCTTTGGTAATGATCGGAAATAATTCATAATCTCTATCGGTTTCATCATCGCTCGGAGTTTCATTAGAGTCTGCATCGTGTAAATATTCCAAAACACTTGAAATTTCTGTTTGTCTTTCAAGAATACGTACTTTTAAAGCTGCTTCCAATTCATAACTTAATGAACATGGATGGCCAGTTATTGATTTCATCATAAATTGAATAGCAGCATCGGCAGATAATATAGTTGCATCTTGTCGGCAGATTGCTTCAACTGTAAGCTTAATAGGAAGTAAAACTGAAAGGATATTTGACAACATTTCAAACTCTGCATCTGAAAAAAAATAGGTCTTAAATCTATTAGACTCTTATATCTATGAGACTCTTAAAAAAATAGTATCTTAAATTAAAAATCTTAAATCTACTAGACTCTTAAAAAAAAGGTCTTAAATCTATTAGACTCTTTTTGATGCGATTTTTTAATTTGACAAAACGTTCTATCATAGACACCAAACTATTCCATTGTGTTTTTGAGTCTAAAACCAGAGACAATTTTTTTCCAGAATGTCATTTGTCATTTTTTGTAGGCAAAGAACGAAATATTTTGATCACTTTTCAAACTTTTTGAATTAATGGTAATGTTTGCTGATGCACCAGAAAAAAAGAATTGTCATCATCGTTTTCATTGGAGATTATGAGTAAACCATTTTTATTTTCATAATCTTCATCAATTAATTCCTCATCATCTGTGGAATTCTGCTCTTTTTCAAATCTGGGTGTAGGAACTGGTGTAATGTTGGCATCTTCTTCATTATACAGACTATCCTCATTATTAGGTTTTTTATAGAGTACGCCGATAACAGCCAACTGAATTCCATGCACTAAATATACCTGCTGATGTGCTTTGATTAACCTGCCTACCTTTGTCATAACTGCAGCGCCATCAGTGGTAATACCTACAACATTCTTCATCGAAAGCCTAAAACCACTTAACCTATCGTTGACAAGCTCAACACATTTTTCTGCGGGAATTGTTCCAAAAGCACAAATTAGTCTTATATTCCAAAAATCTTTGTCAGAGTGGACATTAATATTTATATAACGTCTATTTCTTATCAATGTCCATTCATCAAAAGTTAGAGAAAATCTGTTTCCATAAGCAATTCTGCTCAATAATTCTTTAATTACTTCGTCTCGTATATTTTTACTGTAATTCAATACCATTTTGTGAATTGTTTTGTGATCCTTTGGTATGTTAGAAAAGACTCTGGCTGTTAAGCCTTTTCTGATATCATATGATGTGCAAATAATGTTGAATGATAAACCATCACACGCAGTCATCCTAGCTAAAATAGCTGACAACGAATCATCCATTTTATCACTTTAAAAAAAGTTGTTTATAGTTACTGAAGATTTTTATGTCTGTAAAAGTTTTGAAGAATCTAAAACAGTGGGGCTACCTACATCTCTTTTCAACAAGTTGACTTTATGAATTGTTTTTAAATGGGTATGAAGACCGCTTGTTGAACCTCCATGTGTTTTTATTATTTTATTATTTACACAATTTGCATTTAGCACACTGTCCTGTTTTTTTCATACAAAATGAAACCATGGTGAATTATTATGATTTGCTTTGGAATGCTCCTTAAAATCTTGAATATTCATATCGGTAAAAAATACAAATTTTCTAAAAGGTAATAAAATGTATAATTTATAATGTATAATTTAACTTACCATTTGGAATTTTATATAATATTTTAATTTAACTAAAAATAACCAAAATCATATATAATATTGGTATATATACACCCACATTTAATTTTGTACGATGAATTTTGTTTCCATTTATAAAATCATTTCAAATTTTAAACTTTTTGAGCTTTCGAATGGTAAAATTATTTCGAATGATAAAATTATTTCGAATACCAAAATAGCGGTATTCGACTTTTTTAATACCTGTATTTCGGCAACTATAAATTGTTCCAAACACTGGTATCCCGGTATTCGGGGTCCCGGTATTCGCAACCCTAATGGAAAGTATGGTGAAATCAATACAGGTATATAGAATTACATTATTGATAAAAATAAAGATTGCTGACTACAAAAATAAACTTCAAATTCTCATTTTAGCTCCTGAATCCCGGTCAAGAAAGTATGATTCTTATTACTTTCAAGCAAAATGCTATTTGAAAAGCACATTATCTGAAATATAAGAGTGGATTTTTAATACCCATAATTTAAACATTTGAAATTGTTTGATATTTAATCATCCAAATGTGAACTTGAACTTATATATTTAAATTTCTGGCTTCAAAATTAGGTGGTTGAAATAGCAAGTTTGATTATAACTTATCTGGTTATTAACTATTCACCTTTCATTTGCATTTAAACAAAAAATATTGCTTGTCTTGACATAAAATCACATTGATGTCAATTTTCATATAAATTTAAAAACTGGACATATTAAGTTTTTATTTTTACAACAATGAAAGTATTCTTAATCAGATAAAAACATTTTAGTTGATGAAACAGCAAACTTGGTTAAGTTATATAGTTATTGACTATATAATAAGTAAGATGTTTTTAATGAAAACTTAGTACTAACCTGAAAAACAATTTTGTGACTACAATTTTTTCATATTTGAGCTATATCAAGCTTGGCCAGGAAGGCAGGCGATTTCAAGTTCAATATCGAAATCCCATTTTTATAGGAATATCTCAAGATTGTCTAATATCAATCCCGAGATTTCCTATAAGAATGAAAACAAAGCGTAATTAAAAAAATATATAAATAAAAACAACTTATGCGACTTAATAAAATAACTTAAAAATAGTATAAAATTTCAAAAAATATTTTATTTTCAGTTGAACAAAAATAAAGTTATCGAAAAGATTTGATTTAAAGAAATAAAGTTAAAATCTTCACAATATGTCATGTTGGTTAGTTATTCTATTCTGTTGCATAATTTTAAAAAAAAAAATTTTTCAAACTGAAAAAAAAAGGTGTGTTTCTTATAAGGTAGACTCTTAAAATTAAATAAGCATGACGTATGTGGATTTTACAATTAAAAGTAACTCAGCTGTTTGGATTTAATTTCTATGAGATGAAAAAAGCAAAACAGAGATGTGTGAATTGCAGAACTGCAAGACAATTTTAATAATCAGTGGTGGTTCAACAATTATACACATGTTGTCGGTGCATAATGTAAAGGTAGAAAGTTTAATGCAACCTAACATTACAGAAGAAAACATATCAGATAAACCACCAAAAAAGAAATCGAAACCACTAACAGAATACTTTATTTATGAAATGGAAGATAAAACGCTTCAAGCTACACTTGCTTACGGGGTCTGACAGGCTTGTCAAACCCCGTTAGATAATGTGGTAAGACAAGCTTAGGTTAATGTGATTTGTTCTTCAACAGTGTTACATGCTGCTCTAACTGCTATAAAATTTAGAAATCTACTATCTTCAGTAAATACAGTTTGTAATCATTTAGTAGAGTACAGAAAAAAAAAAGATTAGGTTTAGGAAATCAAATAAAAGCGTGCAAAAAAATGGAATTCAGGGTTGGAAAGATTTTCTTTGTGTTTTGACAAATAAACGTCACTTAGAAACTCTCCCTATTTTTGAATATTAATGTTTATAGACAATATTCTCACTTCTGGAGTTTAGGTTTAGTGCGAACAACAGGTTTTACAGCATCATTGTGATGATAATGATTGACGGAGCTAGTATTATGAAAAAAGTGGGAAGGTTACTAGCTGCTGATTAATAATTATGTTTTCAACTTGCTGTAATTGATTTTCTTTATAAAAAAAAAAAGATATATTGATGTAAATCAGCCAGAATATGAAAATAAATTTTTTGACAGTGATTCATCCAAGATTAAGGAATATGAGGAAGACTTACTGG
>NC_088934.1:31030000-31065000 GCF_038396675.1 Hydra vulgaris | reverse complement strand
AATTTTTTGTCGCTGACATGTTTGTTATACTTTTGACAATCTTTATAACCTTTTTCTATTTTATTCGTAAAATTTTTACAAGTTCCACAATAATCTTTCTTAACTTTTTGGAATTTTAAACAAAATTTAGGTTTAAAAACTCTCTGATAGAACTTGAATCCCTCTTCTAGAAGATTTTTCTCACTACGAAACTTTATAAAGATTCTATGCATTTCCTAAATTGAAAGCTCCTGAGGACGAAACTGCGATTTTTTTGTGTGTTTCACGTAATAGGATTCAACAACTCTAAACGTCTGAACATGATCAATGACATTTTGTTATTATTCTCATTAATATTTTTCTTTGGTTTTTGTGGCAACCTCTTAAGTCTTTTTTGACACTCCCTGTAGCAGCTTTTTTTTTTTGCCATCGCTGTTTTTACTTTCTGCTGTGATATTCCCGCATTTCAAGAGCAACATTTTTTTTGCATGGAAATCTGTATCTAAATATTCGGTTTCTTTTTTTTTTCCCCACATGCTACCTTTTTCTTCTTTGTTTTGGGTTTTTCTCTGTTACCCTTGCCACAATGTAATTCAACCCTAGCCCTAACCCTAACCCTAACGTCTTTCATTTCTACTTTTCATTGACCAATATGAATTAATTCATTACGATATTGTAAATATATAGAGTGCTTTCGAAAAAAATAGGCACAGTAAAATTTTGATGCTTGCCATTAACTACCATAAAATAAAAACTAAAGATATAGAAAAAAAGATAAAGATAAGTTGTTTTTTTATTTGCAAGAAAAATCTTTTTTAAACAATTTTAAACAATTGGATGACATACTCATATATAAAACTCTATATAAAAACGTTATGAAACAAAATAACAATAAATATGAAGAAAAAACCGCACTATATGAAAAAATTAAAGCAACAAAACTAACATCTAAGCTAGTATTTAAAACATCCCCACAAGCTTGTTTTGGAGGCAGCACATTAGCGATTACTATACTTTTCCAATTTAAATCTTTGAACATGAACTTTACTTTTTATATTCATTACTTCAGAGTTACTTTCATCACTAAAAGTTACTTGCCTCCACTCCTCAAAATACCAACCAATTCTCTCCTAACACCATCAAAATCTTGTGAGCCAATCTCTGACCGTCAACATAGGTGTTTTAACAAATGCATTGACACCTATTTTTTTCCTAAGAAAATGTTTCATACTGTATTTGAAGAAATATGTTTTTCACGGTTTTCACATCGGATTGTCTCTTACTTGACAAAATATAAGACTATTTTTGCGTAAGTATTTTATCTGAATAATTCTGTTTCTGCCTGGCATGCATATTCCTGAATGGCATGGTTGAATGAACCTGTTATTTTAAGTGTCATTAGGGTACATCAGACGTAGTTTCTTAAAATTTTGAATTTTTTTTGCTATTTCTCTATTATTTATCATTGAGCCATCCTTCATATCTATTACTTGCAACTTTACTGCTTTACCTACTGCTTATCGACCTATTTCTTTGTATATTTACTTTTAGGGCATATCAAATTATTTAAAAAAAGATTTAAATGTGACTGAACTGATCATCATAAAAAATTTTATCCAACGTTTTATTGGAAACTGTCAAACTAACATATTATTTTAAAAAATAGTTAAGATTAATAAGTGGGGTTGACAAGAATGTAGAAAGTCATATAAAAAGTTTGGGCGCCTATTTTTTTTTTACGTTCTTTTCCAATATGCTTTTTCCATTCCTTGAAAAAAGTAAATTATTTTAAAAAAGTAACTGTATAAGAACTTGTTTTTAAAATGTTAGTTTTAGAAAAATAATTTTTCTGTCGTCCAAAATAAAAATTAGGTCTTTAAATAATATTGTTTAAATTTTTAGATGTTTTGAAGAAGAAAAAATACTCTATTTTTAACTATATGTATAAAAATTAACACATTTTTATATATTTATATTGATGAAGGTTTAAAACATTTTACTTTCTTGAAACATCCTTATAATATCTTTTTAATAAAAATTTTTATTGTTTTAACAGTAATCTAACTATAGTCAATATTAAATGTTGTTTAAAATTCTATGTAATTTTGAAGAAAAAAATCATATAAAATGTCTATACATACCAAGTCCCTCAACTTTATAGAATAGTAGATTCGGTATTAACTCAATCATTAGAACCTTAAACAATAAAAAAAATGTTTATTTTTAATTAACAATTTCATTAAAAATTTTATTTTAAAAAAAACAATATATAGTAGCTAAAACAGTTTAAAACATGTTCAGTAACTACCAAAAGTAGAAAATAAAAGTTACTACCGAAATTTACTTTGAGTATGCCAAGTACCAAAAAACTGATATTTATAATGCAATATTAAGTCAGTTGTATTTGCAGTATAATCATAAAACTATTATAGTCATAAAACATTAATTACTTAAATGTAAAATAGTTACTCAACTAATTAAATGGAAAACAAAGGGTACGATAGAACTTTTGCACAAAACCCGAAATGCTAGATAACAGATATAAAAGTAGAGGTTACAATATTAAATTGAGAAGGCAATACACAGGAAGTATAAAATGACATAATTTTTTTCACTTATAGAGTAGCAAACAATTGGATTAAACTTAAGCAAGAAATAATAGACGCAATCAGTATCAACTAATTCAAAAACAAATTGGATGGACATTTTAAATACTAACTTTTAACATGCTTGTTTGTTTGTGAGTTACAGATGTTACAGTTACAAACTCTACGTATTTTGGACTCATCACTCTTCAAGTGTACAGCACTATTATATAATATTACATATTAGTAGGATATTCTAATACTTGTAAGAGTTATTCGGCTGAGTAATTTCTATAATTACTTTGCGAGATTTAAAGTTTACATAAAAATAGTTATGAACCGGAAGTTAAAACAATTTTTGATAATTAATATTTGTTGAAAAACATTAATTGACGCTCCCAATTTTATTTGACTATAAAATGAAAATTGTTGTTAATTTTGGATTTAATTTGTTAAAAAAATTATTAATAAAACTTTTTACTTAAAATAAATTTTGAACGTCCATTTCGACATACACCATAAGTTAAATATTTATTAAAATCTTTTGTTATACGGTTATCAGGAGGTGAAAAAAAATTTATCAACAAATACACAATACAATACACCAATGGACATCCCCAATTTTATATGATTATATAGTGTATCTTTTTTTAAATTTTAGTCTTCGCAATTTATTTTATATATATATATGATTTATTTGATAAAAAAAATTGTCGGACGTCCCCTTTGACATACGCCCTGAAATATATAAAATTTACAAAATTAATAAATGGAATCATAAACTTGTAAAATTATCAAATTACCAAATATTCAAAATGTCGCTCGAAATTGAAATCACGAAGCTTAATAACGAAGTCAAAAAAGCTATGCTGCAAAATGACAAAATAAAATTATTCTCCTGGAAAAAAAAGTTGGAAACAAATGTCAGTTCTTTTAAAGATGCCAATATTGTTGACTCTTTTAAAGATGAGACACTTAAAAGTTATGAAATCTTTATTTGAAAGATTTTCAAAAAAAAACTTAATGGCAACTTTCTTGTTTTAAGGTACTGATATTTTTATTATATTGTTTTGTTATTGAAACAAGGTATTGACTTTTTTAATTAATAAATATAAGACTAATAAATTTAAAACTTAAAACTTAAAAATAAACATAATATTATTAATGAAAATTATTTAATTGTTATATTTTACGTATATCTAGGCCTCAAACAAATGGAAATTGTCTATACAGTTCTATCTCCTTATGTCTATCTGGGAATAACTGTATAGTTAATGATTTAAGATTATTGACCTCAATTGAACTTTTCCTAAACGCTGACTTTTATTATAACCACCCAACTTTTCAATATGTTTTTAATAATAATCCAAGCTCTTTTTTATGTTTTGATAACATTCTTCCTTTGTCAGTCTCCCTAAGTTCTTTGGATACAGGAAAAAAATGTGAAGAATTGGTAAAAGAGGAAGCTGTTACTAATTGTAATGATAAAAACTGGTCTTCTTTCCTTTTTATTCTTGCATTGTCAAGTGTTTGCAGCAAAAAAATAGAATGTTTATACCTAGATTTTGGTCTACCAAAGTATAAAAGTTTATTTAGCCAAACTATTTTACCTTGTATAAATTCATTAAACAATATTAAATCTTTTTATCTCCTTTTTTGTTACGAAAGTATTTTAAATTTTTTTTCTCCTTTTCAACACAACTATTATACTACTTTATTAATGAGAGAGAATTTAAAACGCAAAATTTGCGATGGAATTGGAAAAAAGTTACAGACTAAAATAAATTTCTATGTTTTATCTGACCATCAAGATTGTAATCTTTTGCAAGAAAAAATAAAAAATAAATCTATGCTAGTTTCTAGTTAATCATCTAATCTTTATCCAATTTTAGTAAAATTACTTTTTGTGAACCATTTTCTTAACCCTCTAATAATTACGATATTGGTTATTACAATACTAGTTATTCAAATGTTGCAAAAACCTTAAATCATTCTGAACTTCAAAATTTAGTTCAATCTATATTTGTTCCTAGTAAGAAATTTATTTTTCCTAAAAATAAAAATGGATAAAGTTTTCAATTTATATGGATAGAAAAATTTCAATGGTTTACATACTCAAATATATTTGATGGAGCTTTCTGTTTACCATGTGTACTTTTTGGGCACAATTCTCCATTTGAATGTAGTTTAGCTGAAAGATTATTTAGTAAGCCTTATGATCGCTGGAATGATGCTTCTCGTTACTTTCAGAAACAAGTGTTTGGCAAAAACAATAAGTCTGGCTGCAGAAATAAAGGTTTGCATGTAAAAACTGCTCAAGTTTTATTTTCATTATCATCGATTTGGTCTTGTAAAACAGAATCAAAAGACATTATATCTCAAAAAATAGTTCAATCACAGATTTCCAAAAATCTACAGTTGTTTTAACCTATTATTGAAACAATTATTCTTTGTGGGCGTCTTGGGTTTTCTTTACGTGGGCATAGAGACGACTCTAAGTTTCATCCTGAAAATGGTGAATTTTCTAATCACACTGCAGGAAATTTTATTGAATTACTACATTTCCGTGTACAAACTGCTGATAAAATTCTTGAAGATCATCTCAAGTATCATCAACAAAGTGCTTTCTACATATCTAAGACATCACAAAATCAACTAATAAAGTGTTTTGGAGAAGTTGTTACTGATGCAATAATTGGAGAAATTAAAAACTCTAAGTATTTTTCTAATATAGCTGATGAAGCCTCAGACAGTAACAATAAAGAACAACTATCATTAGTAATACGATTTGTTGATTCCAAGTTCAATATAAGAGAAGAATTTATTAGTTTCTTACATTGCACTGAAGATGATACTGGTCAAGGATTATTTAATGTTTTGTTAAAAAGTATTTCAGATTTTTCGTTGGATATCATGAGTTGTAGAGGACAGTCATATGATGGTGCTGGGGCAATGTCTGGACACACCAAAGGGTTACAATCTCGTGTTTTAAATCTAAATGAAAAAGCTATATATGTTCATTGTTACAGTCATAGACTTAACTTAGCCATTTGTGCATCATGCAATGTTCAATATGTCAAAAATCTTCTGGCGCATGTTAAAGATGTATCATACTTTTTTAATCTTTCACCTACAAGGCAAAAAAATTTAGAGGAGCACATTGAAAGAACTGCTCCAGTTGCTGGTAAAAAAAAATTGAAATATGTTTGCAAAACACGTTGGGTAGAAAAAGGTAATGGTTTGGATACTTTTCAAGAACTTATAATTCCTTTGGTTTCTTGTCTTGATGAAATGTCTTTAAATGTTAATAAGACTTTTAATCACTCAACGTCTTCCAGTGCATCCTCGCTTCTGAAGTTAATAACAGTTTTTGACTTTGTTGTTGCTTTATGTATAACAAGAAATGTCTTTGACATTATTCTTCCAGTAACACGATTGTTGCAGTCAAAGAGTCATGATATTTGTGATGGTTTAAATCTTATTCGGGCATTAAAAGATGTTATATCTTCGCTTAGAAGTATAGCTGATCAACACCATCAAATGTGCTATGAACAAGCACTAAAAATAGCCCATTAGCTAAATGTTACTGAAGCTGAGCCAAGAACTTCATTTATTTCAAAAAACAGAAATAATGCTCCTTAGGAATGTGTTTCTGATTATTTCAAAATAGCAATCACAATTCCTTTGTTAGACCATCTGAGTACTGAACTAGGCACAAGGTTTGACAACACTACCATAAAATTTTATAAAGCGCTTGTCCTAGTTCCTACTAAAATGATTTCAGAAGTTCGAAGTTCTCGTGACACTAGTTGGAAAGAATGTATAGTACTATTTAGTGAATTTTACAGGGCAGATTTACCAAATCCACTAGCTTTACCTGGTGAGCTTGACCTATGGGAAGCCTATTGGTTAAATTTTGAAGGTAATGTCCCTTCTAATATTACTGAGACTTTAAAAGCAATAAATTTTCCTGGCTTCGAGAACATAAAAACTATTTTACAGTTATTTGCTACCTTTTCATTTAACTTCATGTGAATGTGAGCGCACATTTTCTTCGCTTCGGCGCCTGAAAAATTATACGCAAAATATATAATGGTAGAGGAACGCTTAAATGGTTCAGCTTTAATGAATATTCATACAGAGTCACTAATATCGATATCGATACTAGATATCGAAAAAGTTATTAATAAATTTGCAATTAATAATCGTAGATTAAGTTTTAAATAAATATTAAAAAATAAAAATAGAAAATTAATACATAAATTATAAATAATAAAAAAAGTAAAAAAATTAAAAAAAAAAAAGTTCATTACTGCTAGGTAAAAAGGCCATTTTCATAGCCACACATTTTTATAAAACATAATTTAGCATGAACTAATTATTGGCATACAATGTTTTTTGCTGTTACCTTCAGGTGTATCGATTTTGTTGCGGTTCATTCTTTTAAAGTTTTGCGTTATGATTACAAATGTTATGATTTTTTTTTTTTTTAGATGTGTTAATCAGCAAGGTTGAAAAGAATGAAGTTGGGTTTACAACTTTTTTTTTTAGCTAACTGGAATACTAGAATGTGACACTAAATATATTTTTATATAACTCCATACTGATTGTTTTTTTGTTTTACTTTTAGGTGCCCTTAGTTGTAACAGTCTTATCACAGAGCGTAGCTGAAGAGGATTTACTAGGAAATTCGTGCCTCCTTCTTTACCAAAGCTTTCTTTGAACCAGGGATATCTTACTTCTGAAACATGCAGCTATTACATCACGGCTGTTCATTATAATATTATAATACCTAATGTAAAGAATTTTTCAAATAAAAAATATATAAATTTGAAACATTAATGTGTAATCGTATAACTTTATAATGGGGTATCAGTCAGGATCCGGGGGGGATGGGCCCCCTGCACCATAACCTTAAAGTTCTAAATATTTACATTGTAGAGATACAACTTTACAAAAATTATTCGAATTTGCGTGAACTTTAGCCAAATATTAATGTAGTTTGTAGTTATTGAAGTTTTTTGTCCATCTTTAAGGCTTTAATAACTTTTTTGTTTGTTCTTACAAAAAATTTTACAGCTTGGAAAATTGCTAAACGAACATATTGTTTCGTGTACTTTTTGCTGTTTTGTTATCATATAAAATTTTTTATCTGAGTAAAAATACCTTCTTTAAATTAGTTATTTATAACAACTTGTGCAACGTATATAAAACAATAAGTTCCAAACTTAATTAACTTAACTTTCTACTTGTTCTGGGTTTGCAAGATTCAGATTTAAAACAAAAGTTCTGCTGCTACAGGTTTCAATAAACCTGGAATTTGGAAATATATTTATTGTTAGTTATTGCCAAAGCCATCTCACTTTCAAAACAAATATTTTTCTGACAAATATCCTAAAATAATAAAATAGGTTTTTATTTGGTAAACTTCAAGACCACAAAGGAAAGTAAATTTTATAAAGTTAAACTTGGCACTTTGAGAGAGGGTTTATTTTTGTTTAAAGTTCTAAAAACTTTGAAAATCGAAGCAGCACCTGATCAAAAATCAATTTAAAAAACAAATATAACTGCTTCAAATAGTAGTCAAGTGTGAAATCTGGTTTATCAAAAATAACTAGTTTTTGATTAAGCATAAGGATACTTGTTTTTCCAACTCACACAACTCCCCAGAAATTAGTCTTCAATATAACTCCAGCTATTTAAAAGAAAATTCAAAAAGAAGTTGAAAAACAATTTCAGTCGGCCATATTGTTTGCCGCAGGTTTGCATCAAATGTTTTTCATCTAAAACATTGATTCAAAACAGCAACAAAAATGTAGACGTACCAATAAGCAAAGTGGATATCTCAATAAGCATGAAATATTCAAGAGATTGAGAGATGTTGACAGCACCAAAGGAAGCTAGGAAAAAACTCAGCTTGACTTTGATGATGAGCAGCAGATAAATCAATCAACAACTTCAACAACAACGTCAGCAGCTAACCAAGTAAAGTATAAAAAGTGCCCTTAAGTTTTGAGCAAAACTTCAGCTAGTCAAATTAATCTATGTTATCAGTGCAAAACTTAAATATGCAAGGTTTAGCTTTGTCAAAAATGCTTTCTAAAGTGATATATACAAAGAATTGAGTTTGGTGGCGCCAAAAAGTGCAGCACATATTATATCTCAAATCAACCTAAAAAATCCTATAATACTCAACATCATCACACAAATAAAAATTTTTTTTATTTAAAATTTGTAATTACTGTTATTAGTTGTTTAATTGTTATTATTAGTTGTATTATTTGATTATTTTTTCTTTTAATTAACCATCAAATTAGATATTTGATTCCCTCAAAATATGGAATGATATAGTTTTTTTTACAAATAAATAAAGTTTCCTAAGAAAGTTATTTAAAAAAATATTTTTTCTAATATATATTCCAATATACCTCAAAATTCTGTACAAATTGAAAAAAATAGAATTAAAAATCTTTTTCCCGTAAAATAAAAAATGAATCAAATCTCTTAACTATTTCATTAAAAATTTGCTTCATGTTATAGATTTAATCTAAATGAATAACAGGCGAAAGTTTGGAAACACTGAGAAACACAAAACAAGAAATTAAAAAGAAAATAACAATCATAATTAAACAAAAAAAGTTAATGTATTTTGAATAATGTATTACTCTAAGTAATATTTGTTTGTCTTATATAACTTTAAGACTAGATCATTTTATCAAGTGACTCATTGATATTCTGGTTATTCTATGTGCAAACATTTAGTAAGTAAACTCTCTGTACATATCTCCATGAAAATTGACTATGAAAATAGACAATAAAGATATATTTTTCTTTTTAATGAATTTCAGGTTTATGATCTCTTTTCTATCATGTCTTATCGAGAGATCCAATAATTTATTGCGATAATAAGTTAAGAGGTTTATGATCTCTTTTCTATCATGTCTTATCGAGAGATCCAATACATTCATAACTAAATTTAATTTTGTTTTTAAATTTTGAAAACGTCATTGCTAGAATCAAAATTGTAAAAATCATTTCAGCACTTGATTGAGAACTAAAATTATTTCAACTTATAGTTTAAACTTACTAAGAACTTCTAAAAAATATTAAACTAATTCAAATTTTGCGTATGATGTGAATAAAAAATACGATAAATTAATTGTATTGTGATAAACTAATTTGCAATGACATTTAAAAAGTAATGATATAAGACCCTCTTAGTTGCCTACCTTATGTTCGAATTTAGTTTTTTAAAACTAAATTCGAACATAAGGTAGGCAACTAAGAGGGTCTTATATCATTTTTTATTTATTTCGAAAACATAAGTTTGGACAACTCTTTTGTCTGAAAGAAAAAGCTATGAATCATTAAAGAACCGATGAAAGATGGGCCGATAACCTAAAGTGGAATTAGTTTATCATATGTGCAGCGCCATGGCCTACTATATTACACGGCCGTGTATGTTACATTTTAGAGGCCGATTCTAAGAGGCCTATTTACGCAACAAAATAATGACAGTGCAATATTAAAAAAACATTATATATATATATATATATATATATATATATGTATATATATATATATATATATGTAAATATATATGTGTATATATATATATATATATATATACATATATATATATATATATATATATATATATATATATATATATATATATATATATATATATATATATATATATATGCTAATGCTATTTTAGACAATTTGTTATTATTAGTAAAGCTGAATATTATGGTTAACAAATGTGTTGCATTTGGTTGTAAAACTGGATACAACAGTTCTTTAGAAGATATAAAAGTTGCTTCTTTTCATTTTCCGTTGAAAAATCAACAGTTGCTAAGTTATTGGATTCGTTTTGTAAATCGTAGTGATTGGGTGCCTTCACCAAATTCTGTCTTATGTGAAAAGCATTTTAATGAAAAGTACATTATTCGAGATATAAAATGCACGTTTAATTGGAATTTAAACCCTATTCCTGAAATTTTCTCAAGCGAATGCTTAAAACGACCTTCCACACTATCATCACCTATTGCTTTAAGAAGAGCACCTAAAACTCGTATTTATCAAGAAGATGAACTTAGTTTTTTTTCTGAAAATGATAAAATAACTGAATGGAACAAGTTAAACAGTAAACATTCACCAGAAGGTTTTCAATTTAAAAAACATCTCAATTGTGTTATTTATTACAATTTAATATTTGATCCTTTAACGCATTTTCCTTCTGTTCTTGAATCAATAAAAATTGATCATTGTTTATGTGTAGGATTACAATACAAAGGAAATAATGTTCCACTTCCACCATGGTTAATTAAAGGTCATAATGCCAAGTTAACTAGTTTGAGTATGCTAGAAAATCTTGCATCGTACATAAAAAATATAGCTTCTTCTAATAGAAATATACTTCTTGAAGAAATAAACAGTAGAATATACTATAAAGCAAAGGGTCAACCGCAATATTCTGCAGATATGATAAGACATGCTTTATTATTAAGATATACATCTAAACAAGCATATGAAATTTTACTTGAATCATTTCCTTTACCTTCAATTTCTTTGTTAAATAAAATAAAACAAGGTGGAGTTGATGCAATAAAGGCTATTAAAACACTTCGTGAGAAGGGTTCAATACATGAAGATATAATACTAATTGTAGATGAATTTTATCTTCATAAACAGGCACAATATTGTAGTGGTGTCTATGTGGGTACAGATGACAATGGTATTTTGTACAAAGGAGTTGTTGCATTTATGATTGTTAGTTTAAAGAAATCTGTTCCTTATGTTATAAAAGCAGTACCCGAAGTTACCATTAGTGGTAAATGGCTTTCAGAGCAAATATCAGATTCTATTAGTTCTCTTTCTGTATCTGGTTTTAAAATTCGAGGAGTTGTTACTGACAATCATCAAGCAAATGTAAATGCATTTAGTTTACTTCATTCTAAATTTGGTAATCAGTTAAATTTATTTATTTATCATCCTGATAGTCCAAATATTAAAATATACTTATTCTATGATAGTGTTCATATTGTTAAAAATATCAGAAATAATTTATTACACTGCAAAAAATTTGTCTTTCCATCATTTACTTATAATATAAAAGATGATGTCTATAATTGTCCAGCTGGTTATATAACTTGGGGAGATTTTCATCTTCTACATTCTAAAGATGAACAACTTCAAGGTAATTTGAAAAAAGCTCCCAAAATTACATATCAAAGTCTCCACCCTGGTAATAAAAAGCAAAATGTTTCTCTTGCACTTTCGATTTTCGATGAAACAACAATTGCAAGTTTTAAAAGTTATTTTCCAGAACGAACTGACATTTATGGTTTTTTAAGTATTTTTCAAAAATGATGGACTGTTTCAAATTCAAAACAACAATTTAGTCCTAATAAACTTGGTAATGCAATTATTTTTGATGATGGTAAAACCACATTTTTTAAGCAACTAGCTGATTGGATTGAACTTTGGCAGAAATCTCCATTTTTTACTTTATCAAAACAAACATCATCTGCTCTTATCACAACCCTGCGTTCTCAAGCAATGCTTATAGACGAGCTTATCGACGAAGGATATTTGTATGTGCTTACTTCACGACTTCAAAGTGACCCTATAGAGCGTAGATTTTCTCAATATCGACAGATGAGTGGTGGGAGATTTCTAGTAAGTTTACTAGAAGTTCAACATTCAGAAATTATTTTAGCATGTCGGACTTTAATTAAAGAGAATTTAAATATTTGGGATGAAGATTTAAAGAACAATTATGATAATCCAATTAATGATGAATTACTAATAACATTAGATTTAAATTCAAATGAGATATCAGAATTAATTCTCTCACCTGAAACAGAAGAAGTTGCAACAACAATAGCTGGTTACATAGCAAAGAAGTTAATAAAAAGAAGCAAATGTAGCAATTGCAAGTCTATGCTTGCTACAGATGCAAGCAATATAAATATTTGTCAATATCTACAAATACTTTCACGAGGTGGTCTTACTGTGCCTTCACTTTCACTTAAGGATTTCACATGTGGATGTTTTGCAATCTTTGATAATCTTTCAAATTTAATAACTAAACAAGGTGTTAATGTCAAAGATGTATCAAGCTTTGTTTTATCAAAGTACTTTCCAACAGTTTGTTTTACTTGCGATTTACACAAAGAATGGGGGTTTAAATTTGCTTCTAAAATTATAATTAATGTTTTTTTTAACAATAAACAGAAGATAATCAATGCCACTCTACGAAAAGATGCTGTTATAAGTTTTAAAAGTAGACAGAGAGAAAAATAATATTAAAAAAAAACAAATATAAATAGATAGTAACATAAAAAATTAAAATAATAAAATTTTTACCTTTTTTTTTTTTGTAAATTCCCAGTGCTGTCAATTTAAATGTGTAATGTACAAATATATAAAAATATATATTATAGATACAAATATATATATATATATAATATACATAGATATATACGTTTATAAATACATAAATCGCTAGTATAAAAGCACAAAATGCCAGTTTTTCGTGAATACTTTTTCATAGTATTTTTATTCGTAATATTATATTTATACTATCTATTTAGTCTAGATAAGATATAATTAAATGTTTTCGCTATAGTTGCGCAGCCATCTTTTTTATAATAGGCCTCTTAGAATCGGCCTCTAAAATGTAACATCCACGGCCGTGTAATATAGTAGGCCATGGCAGCGCATAAATTTGATTAAAGAAAAGTACTGCTTTTTTTCTTTTTTTAACTTTATTTAATCCGATAAAATCTAAGATGAAGAGAAGTTTAGCAAACAAAAAAGAAAGCTTTGAGCTATTTCATATAGAGTTTAGATTTAAAAATAAAAATGATTATTCTGAATTTAATTGTTAGAAATTTTTATTTTTTAATAGAAACATTATTATATTTTTATTGTTTACTATTTTATTTTTAAACAGTCTGAAAAAAAAACTGTTTAGCAGCGAAGAAGATGTAGCTGAAAGTTCAACCATGACCTCAGAGAGTAAACACTGCAATAGGTGTTCAATTAATTTTTTTATATAATCTTAGTTGCATGAAATTTTTTCTTAAAATGATTTTTGCTTCTGTTCTTTATTGATATATTTTTTTTTTTTTGAAAAAACCTAGGAGAAAGAAAAGAATGACAGAAAAGTATCTTAAGCCTGTATTATCAGTGGGACAATCAGGTAAGATTTAGAATCAGGTTTTGCTGTTTAAATTATTTGTTTACTTTATTAAATATCAATAAAGTACAATAATTCATCAGTTCATAAATAATGCATCAGTCTTTCATTTTAATTTTATGCTGAGCATTTAAATAAGTAAATTTTGTTATACCATGATTGATTTTGGGTTTGTAGGGGATAATTATTCTGAGAGTGGCAACAGTGGATTGTTTACTCCTGTGGTACACACAGAATCATCACGTAAGATTTATATTGTTGCAACATTTTAAACTTCTGCAAATATTATAAACTTATTACTTATTAATAATATAAATTTAATACTGTTTATGCTTTTATTCTTTTGGGTGGTTTTATGAAAATGAAGTTCAGCACCAACAAATTACACAGTGTGTAGATTTTCAGTCAGAAACTATTGCGATGCCAAAAAACGTGCCTGGTCTTCCTTTTGACGTAATTAATCCTTTGTCAAAAATATTTGGCCATTCTACATCAGGTAAGATGCTAAAACAAAATGCTTCACCAAAATTGTTGCTTGTAATTGTGTATGTAATGGTTATTGTTTATGAAAATGTTTTATATTGGTTTTTAATAATGGTTTCATTTTTCACAAACAGAAAAACTTTTTTTGAAAATTTTGGCTAGGCAAGAAGAAATAATAGAGGCCCAAAAGTTACATTCAGCTATGCTGCACAACATCCAACAACAAATTAATGTGACACAAGGCATTGTGGAGGAACAAATTGAGCTAAACTTACTTCTTAAAACAATTGAGGACGTGGAGGCTATTGAAGAAAAGTTGAAGGTTGCTTATTATACACTTTGCATTTGTTGGCTGAAGTCAAACTTTTATTGCTAGAAATATTTTGCTCCTCATCTTTTATAGCCGGAATTTACTTTTATCAATACTTTATCATTAATTAAATTGGGTCATCCCAAAGGGATGTAGTCAGCAACACATTATTTTGAGAAAGCTAAATAAAATCTTTGCTATATCTTTATTTTTATTCAAATAAAATTGTTTTTTTAATATATTCTTTTTTATTACACAAGTTATCATGAAACTCGATATTTAATGGCATTTACTATGCTTTAAAAAAACTACTAACTCTATTTACAAAAATTACAAAAGCTTTACTAAATTACTAAGTTATAAAATAAGTTTTTCGATTTATCCCCTTTTAGCATAACTCAAAAAAAAAACATTTAAATGTGTTTTAAAACAATGTCATTTACTAAAAACACCTAGAAATCAATACTTAAATAGACTCCTATATATTTAAAGAATTAGTTTTAAATATTTTTCTAGCAAAACTCCTTTAAGATAAATAATTTTTTCAGTATTTTCGGTTTTCAACAGCTTTGGTTTTTCGCTACATTTAGATTTTAGGATAAAAGACTTTAAAATCAACTAGAAAGCAGGTTAAGGTCATGGTTGTAGGTTAGGTTAACCTAAGGTTGTAGTTCCTTTTTGTCTTTCATTTTATCAACCTTAATAAAAAATTTTCCTACAGGTTAAACTTATTTATTTCGAAAACATAAGTTTGGACAACTCCTTCGACTAAAAGAAAAAGCTATGAATCATTAAAGAAGCGATGAAAGATTGGCCGATAACCTTAAGTGGAATTAGTTTATCATATGCGCAGTGCATAAACTTGATTAAAGGAAAGTACTGCTCTTTTTCTTTTTTTAACTTTATTTAATCCGATAAAATCTGAGATTCCCTTACAAAGTCATATAATTTATCTGGCCTGAACATTCATTGTACATTTATTGCTTATCTTTATACAATATATAGAAAAGAAAAAAAAAATACAAACAAGGATATCAATTAAAAAAAAAGTAAAAATATACGGAAACTAAAAGGATACCATTAGGTGTTGTCGCAAGAAACTGTTAATATTTGAAACTAAACTTTTTGAATGTTAAGCTTATTTCGGGTGCTTATGTTGTTTGAGGTCCCTGTAATAGTATAACGATTAAGTTTTTCTTAATAATTTATAAATAGTTGATTCTAACGAACATATGTTGCTGTCCATAGTTTTTAAGTCGATATTTTTTTCATTTTAATTTCTCTTTTTATACTTTGTGATTAATAAGTTATGGAATCTTTGTTGAACTTTTAAGTTTTTTTTAGATATAAACTTCATCTTCTTTTACACTTTACATTAAATTTTTTTTGCTTCTTGTATATTAGACATTTTGGTATTCACTTTTTTCACAATGTGGCTATAGGTTTTTAATATTATATGATCTTGCACAAATAAATAGGCTCGTGGAGTATCATTTTCGTAATTTTTACATCTTTAATTTTCTAATTTTTTTTTTACCAGTTCTTTAAAAGAATTTTTGCACTAATTTTCACGATATCAACTCAGCTAGCACACATTGCTAGCTGAGTTGATATCGTAATATTCGCAACACTGTTGTAACGTTGCTAAACGTTACAACAGTGTTGCGAATTGTATTTGTGCAACATCGGTTGTCAACGTTGTTTTCATATCATCTTAATTAAAAAAGCAAGTTCATCAACAATAAAAGATCAACTTTGGTACAACATTATTTTTAGGTTGGCTACTCGTTGCATTTAATGCTTGTTGGAATTATAGTTTTATCAAATTTTAACAAAAGAAACCTCTTTTTGTTAGAGTCGACATCTGTTGGTTATGTTATTTATGAACTCTTTTGAAGTACATATATTAGCCGTTTAATTTTTTTGATTTGATGAACTTAGTGTCAATTAACTTATTTTCGGTAAAAATAAGCAGTTTCAAATAAATATTTTTTTTAACGTTAAATGTTGCCAGAATAAGCTCAATACCATGGTCAATAATTTCCGAAACACTCACTAGTCATTCGTAAAAATTGAAATATTCTGACACTAAAAATATTACCTAAGTAATGGTTCCGACGTTGTGAAACAGGGCCCCATACTAGAGTCTTCTGCAACCTTTCCCAACCCCTCACCCTACTGTTAACGCATAGATACAAAATTTTTGGTGGAAAAAACCTTTTTTTTAAACAATTTTTTTCTCCAAAAACCAAGGAAAACATACTAAATTGTTAATTTAAAAAACATCAAAAAGTAACTTTTGTAATTACTTTGGGATTTTTGTTATAGATTAAGTTTCAAAATGAAATTAATTATATCTCAGTTTTTCAAAACTATTTTTTCACCTTAACGAGACTTAGAGATTCTAAAGATATATCCAAATAAAGATTGGAGTCCTTAACTAAGGACATTTCTGTAAAAATTTTAAATAAATTAAGGGGGCGAATACTTAAAACGACTTCTTTCTTAAAAAAAAAATGCTTAAAACCAAAATTTACCCAGCTAAAATGTGTCAGACACCCGACTGACCAACTAAGTTCCTCAACATACCTACATGTCATACCTCCCCCACACACCCGCGTAGAACTGCCCCTGAGCTTAACTTTACTTTTAAAAATTGTGCCTATAGTTTTAGGTAAGAGTGGAGCTTTAAAACAAGTTCAATTTATTTATAAAATTTAATTAAGATGCAAAGTATTTTAGACGCAGAAAAGTTGTGAAGAAGTATAAGAGTAGAGTGATTGAGACAATTGATGTTTTATAGCTGAAAATCTGAGTGACTGAGTCATCTGAGTGATTGAGTCAGTTGATGTTTTATAGCTGACTCCAAGAGAGAAAGACGCTAATAATTACAATATTTATATTACATACTCCTAAGACGAACTTCAGCAGTACATCAAATAAGAACCTAATATGTTTAAAACATAGCAATAAAATAATATTTGATTGGTGCAACAATGCCTCGTTCAAAGCAATAATTAACTTGTTTAGTTATAATTACAAAATGATTAAGTTTGATTTGACAACTCTCAACAGAACAAGTTTTCTTATTTGATCCTAAGTTTTAATCCTAAAAAGTTTTAAATCCTAAATTTAATCCTAAACAGATTTTTATCCTAACATTATTTTAGAATGTTATTTAAACAAGAAATTATATTAAATCATTCAATATTATAGAGTAGCACTAAAAATTAAAAACAAAGATCAATGAAACTAAGATTGTTTAAATGATGAGATGATATTTATGAAACACTTTGAGTTTTATTTGAAAGAGAATATATTAAATAGTATTAATAATGGTAAAACAGTTTTCACTTTTCTGTCGTCTTTTTTTTTCGATAGACTTTTCAGATTTTATTGCTTTTTTATTGAAAAGCAAAAAAAAGAAATTAAAAAAAAAGGGTCATAAAAAAAAAAAATTAAGAAATAATTTTAAATTTATTTCTATTTTTTAATAAAGTAGAAAAATACGGAAATTTTTTTTTTTGTCATAACTTAAAATACGTTATTATTCTTGAATTTAAAAAGTTACATACTTTTATGGTTTAGATATTATACATTCTATAGCATTTATTTACATTATTATCTGTTTTTTTTAATTAATTGGCTGTTTTATCGAATGTTATTATTGGTTTTTTAAAATTGTTATTGGTAATTGCATTTTTTATTTAAGTCTCTTTTTTATTTACCTATATTTTTTCATATTTTATGAAAGAATATAGGTAAGAAAATGGAACTTTTTCCAATTAATAGCTTTTTTTTAAAAAAGTAAAAAAATTTATTTTATTAGTTCATAAAAACAGCACGCAATTTCAAAACTTATAAAACTTGTTAATTACAAATCATTTGTTTGAATCTACTTACTATCTATTTTATATAGTAAAGTAATCTCTAAAATAGTTGTACAATTTTGTTATAAAAATTAAATAAATTAATAAAACTATTGCATATCATACCCAATAACTATGATTTTTAACTGATAATTTCATATTTATTACTAAATAACTTTTTGTCGATATCGTATTTTTGTTATAGAAGTATATATTCAAATAAATGTGCAACTTAATTAGAAATTTTTTAAATATATTCAACTTTACCTGACATTTTTACCGCAGTTTATTTAGTTGTCAGGTACGTGTCAAGGTAACATGTAACCACACATTAAGTAAACCATATATATCTGACACTTTTGAGTTTATTAAATCTAATTAAACATTTGTCAGAAATTAGCCGATTTATTGTTAAAGTAAAAACGATACATAAAGTTGGAAATTGCGGTTTATTTGCGACAGCAAAATAATATTGGCCACGCCAAACGACCGCAGTAATCTATTTAAAGTATGTGAAAAAACTTTTGAAAAACTTTTTTACATATATTTTTTACTTTTTTTTATAATAAGATTTAAAATATTAAGGTTTTATTTATTTATTTTTGTTCCAATATTTTCATACTTTCGAGGTTTATATTTTTAACAACAAGGTGCGTTTTTTTCATATTGCTCTCAAATGATATTTATAAATTTTTATTGTCATCCCCTAACATTCCATATAAAGAATATACTGCCATATCGGAAGGCTAACCACAAACAATTCTTCACAAAAAAAAAGGGAAACAATTAATCATCATTTTTAAATACATATGGCATATAAAAGAAAACCTCAAAGTAACACCCAACTTAACCAGGTCAGTAATTAAAAAATGTTCCCGCTTACAATAATGTCACACAAAAAAAAGCTTACTTTGCCTCCACGAAAAACCTTGGTTGTCAAACTGGTCACCTTTGTAATGAAGTGGTCTATTGTTCATAGAGCACTCCACAACAAATAACGCTTCCTCTGATTTATGGAAACTTAGCTTACCCTTTCGGGTTGTTTTTGATATATATTTTTTATTACTCTAATTAAACTTTCAAACAACCTGCCCCACCATGACAGGTTATATCTCTATTTTATGACATGCTATTCTAAATAGATTGCAAGGTTTTTTTCCTCATAAAAGTATGCAATTAATTCCTTGTTGCTAAAAAATGTTTTTACATTATCACTAATCATTATTTTAGATAATTCTTTTTTTGCAATGAATTTTTTTTACACTCTTTGCAACTCTACTGCTAATAAATCATAAAAAAGTTTAAGGTAAACGGCTCTTGTAGTTGTACATGTACCCAGTGCAATTTAAAATTTTAAACACATTTATCAGGCTATTTATATTTTAGTAAACCAGCAAACTTGACACCAGTAACTGAAAACGGTGATATATTGTCAGTTCGAGCGTGGTAACGTTGCTTATGCTGGTAACAGTGGTTTCACTCTGTATCTTGTAAACAAATAATATCTAAGAATGATCTTTTCTACGGCAACTCTTAAAGTTGATATCCTGAGTTTTTCTCTTTGCCGCCCATGGCGTCTCCTACTCTTCCGTGTAGCTTTTTTTTTACAATGATACTCAATTATTCGTTGAGTTAGCTAGTATCCTTTTGTTATAAATATTGGATTATACCCGGAGACTCTTCCGTGATAACTTTTTATAAAAGACGATACCCAAAAAACCTTCCTAAAGGTATTTTTGCTCCACAATGCTTTGAATATATGTTTCTTATATTTCTTCTGTTTCCATACAGACGCTTACCTTTATACAAATACGTTTACATGATTAAAACTGCGTTTCAAGTAATCCCAATTGGTCTAGACACTTTTTTGTGTGATTCTACCATTTTAGAGCATTAAACCGCAAGTTTGACAGTTTCTTCGGACCTACCTCGCTTGTTACGGAATCACTAGTACTTTTTTTTAGTTAGAACATTTAGCCATTCCACCTCGCCATTAGATTAGATATGTTAGACACGGTCTCTTACAAGTTGTGACCAACTACCTTTTTCTTTTACCAATAAATTACCACAGTACTGTTGACCCAATAATATACTTTGCAAATATTAAACTTTATAAATGTATTCCTAACATGATTCATATCTTAAGTATGTGATGATATCAATCCCATTCAATTTTTAATGAGCTCTTTTTAAATACAGTGATTAATACAGGTGAAATATATCCAAACGTGTCAAAAATACAGTTGATGGCGGACAACATTATTGATTTTGTTATAACTTATTTATTTCCGTTTGTTATATAAACATAATGTCAAACAATGGTTAGTTGATCTGCGTGTTTATTTCCATAAACCTAAGTATTTTTGTTGATTTGCACTCAATGCCATTTTCCAATTTGCTCGCTTTGCGTTTCAATCCATTTCGAAAAATCACTCTTGGAGTAATGCTTTTTGTATGTCAGCTAATACACATAGTTTTTTCATCCAGCTTCGTAAGAGAATGTTAAATGTTATTATAGTACTATTTCCAATACTCCTTTGTTGATCTGTTCGATCATTATGCCATCACACTCTTCTAGTTTATTAAGTTTTTCCAATTGAGTTGCTGTTGTTTTTAAACAGTTAAACAGCCAGATCCCTGTTGTCTGGCAGTTTGAGAACATCCTAGTTTCATAATATTCTTTGTTGGTTTTTCTTTAAAAATTTTTATTTATCCATTTACAAACACACAAAAGATTATGAAGTTTGCAGTTTGTGCATTTTTTTTAATGTTCAAACTGTTCGTGCAAGTTTGTTAAAAAAGTCGTGAACATCTTCGATTTTTTACTTGTTGTTTACAGCCGTTATTTCTTCAAGATCATTAATTAATGGCTTGTGAACCCATATATAAATTTTTCATAATTGCCTTGTAATGTACGTTTTGCTTCATCGTATTTATTCAATGAATTTGATAATCCAAGAATGTTATATCCGGTTTTCCTTTACGAGATCTAAAATTTGTTTTGCAAAAAGTAGTTGAACTTGCTAATGTTTGAAATATTTGAGTTATCAACTTCCAACGTGAATTGATTCCAAAATTGTAACCAGTGTTCAGGGGCGTCTATTAGCGTTTATTCAAGAGGCAGCTGCTTCATAAAAATCAAAACAGGGCAGGAAATTGAAATTTTACTCAAAATTCGGGGATGGATATAAAATAAATATGCAATCGGTTTAATCGCAAAAATAATCTAAATAAAAAAAAAGTTCACTCTAATCAAACCCACCAATCATAAAAAAATCGAATGTCAGTCAATGTCGAAAATTAATAATAAAAAAATCAATGTCAATGTTCTTTACTCGGTTTCTTTAAAAATTGAAAACAAATTGCTAAAACTATACTTTTAATAATTAAAAGTATAGTTTTAGCAACTCGTTTTAGCAATTACTGTTTTAACAACTATTATTGACAAAATAACTACGTGCAAGTTTAGAACAATTATAAATGTTTTTATGGGCGTTTTATGAGCTCGATATTCTTTTGTTTAAGCTTAGTTAAATAATTTGATAAAAATTGGAATAATGCATCAAGAGGTATCGTGAATCACAAGTACAGTCGAGAACATCACGAAGCTGAGCTAGCAAGATTGTGTAGTAAGAATCAACTAGATATGATGTTTCCAAATTTACACATTACATTATCAGAAAAGAATAGGCAAGTCACAACACATGTATATGTGTTTATCAAATGTTTAAAATTTTTGTCTACTGAAATGATGGCTATTCGTGGTCAGAGTTCCAGGGATGGTAAATTTTTGCATTTTTTTCGAGAATTTTCTGAATTTGATGCTTCTTCGGCCAATTATTTAGAAATATTGAATACTATTCGTTCGAATAATTTTCGTAAAAAACCGGAAATAAATCTATTATGTCCACTTAACGAGCCATGGTTGATAAACTACAATAAAAAATTTAATTGTTAAAAAAATTGTGACAGACGTGAGGAACCAAAGGTGTGTTCCATAACTAGTTATGGAACCCAAGATAAATCTAAAATGGAAACCCAATACCTAAACTTACGTCATTTAGAAAATACATCTGCTGGTCCACGTCCAGTTAAGAGAGTAATTGAAATATTTACAACAGGTGAAATATCTGGAAAAATTCTTAGTGAGAGAATTTTTTCAATTTTAATAATTATCAAAATCGAAATAAGTTAGATTATTGGCCAAAATTACAATAGCGCAAGTAATTGCAGAGGTAAATTAAATGGTGTAAAAACATTAATCCTTGAAAAGGCTCCAAAAGCCATGTATGTTTAGTGCAGTGCACATCGATTAAATCTAGTTATTAAATCCGTTTTAAAATATTTTTCCGAAACAACCAACGTTTTAGGAATAATTTAAGAACTGTATAATTTTTTCTCAAGACACAAGCAGTATTCTGTTTTTGCCGAAATGCAGCAGATTGCCAGACAAAATCCTTGAAAAGAATTTCTAATACAACACGAAAGTGGAGATCAGCAGAAGACGGCATTAAAATCGTGCTTGATCGTTATGACTGGATTGTTGGTGCTTTCAAATATTTGTCAACAAATAGTCATAACTCAGAGACAATAAATTCAGCAAATAGGATGTTTTGTAAAGTAGACGATATAAGCTTTATAATATGTGTGTATTCTTTGAAATCAATATTTGATGTAACTGGGCCAGTTTCTCGTATTTTGCAGGCCAAGCCAGCAGATTTCTCAATTACAATTTCACTTAGTAATATCTGTATAAAAAAACTGACAAATATGAGTAATAATCTTGATGATTTTTACCGTGACATTTTTTTTTTTTTTTTGTTCTTTTTATTACATTATAAATAAGCATTTCGTTACAATATTTAAAATACAAATATATAATAATAAAACATATATATATATATACTTATATATATATATATATATATATATATATATATATATATATATATATATATATATATATATATATATATATATATAATAATCGTTATTAAATAATAAAAGAACGCGGGAACTCGTAGAAGACCATACGGTCTTGTCGTTGAGTACCGCTAAGAAATGATCGTGTTAAAATTTATAAAATATTTACAAGATAAGAAATAAGTTAACGAAGTATGAAACTTAAAATATTCCGTTACAAATACAAGATACATTATTATATATTACAATTGTTAATGATGCATATATAATTTTTATAAATCAATAGTTAAATAAAGGGTAAAAAGGAAGATCACTAAAAAAAAATAAATATCAAAAGTATATTGTTACATCTTCAATTGTAAAAATGAGTTCTTTAAGCTTTCGTTTAAAAGAAAAGTATTTACTTTGATGAATAAAATCCTTAGTAAAATTTTTTAAAACTATTTTATTCCATAAGAATGGTCCGCGATAATGTATTTATTTTTATCTTTCGATGAATACAAATTATGGAAAGAAATAGGGGACGAATTGGTTTTACATTTAAACATAAAACAAAGAATATTAAAAATGTTAAGCTCATATATATTAAAAACTTTCATTTTAAATAATAGAGGCTTGGCATGAGTATAACGGTCTTTAAAATATATGAGACGTGCTACATGCTTTTTCTGACAATAAAGAGGTTTAAGTTTAATTTTCTTTGCACTACCCCAAACAATGTTTGCATAGTTTATGTGACAATGAATAAATGAGTGATATAATTGTACTAAAGTACGTTTATTTAAAACATTTCTTGCTTTGTACAATATTCCTATACTTTTTGAAATTTTACTTGATAAGTTTTTGATGTGACTTTTCCATGTAAGATTTTTATCTATACAAACACCTAGAAAGTTGGTTACTGTTACTTGCTTAATTTGTATATTGTCAATAACAAGATGAGGCATGTTAATTGGCAGTTTATGTTTTTTGCTAAGAGGATGGAAAGGAACCCATTTAGTTTTATCAATGTTAAGAGATAATTTGTTAGTCTTAAACCAGTCAGATATTTTGATTAACTCGTTTATTTAATTAACTCGTTTATTTAACTCGTTTGATTAACTCGACATTAAAAAATCCCCAATAGAACTTTGTATTTTTCGCAATATTGACTCCAACTTCAAACCAAAAAGAAACAGAAAGACAAAATTTATGCCAGGAAAGACGGCTGCTGATGAACGTATCAATGATCCTAAACAAGCAATGAAAGTGGAAATTGTAATTCGTTGATTGGATGTTATTTTACAAGAGATGAAAGAAAGATTTAGTAATAGCATTAATTCTTTTTTAGAAGAAATGCATTATTTCACAGCTAAAAGTTTGTTATTATCTGAAATAATTAGTTCGTTTCAAATACAAAACATTTGTAACTTTTATGATTTGAAGGCAAATGACATTGCAAAATGATTTTTTGCCAGTTTTTTAGTTAATGGTTGACTGTGTTTGTATAGAGGATTTATATTCCGACAAAAAGGTAAAAATCCTAACAACGGCGGCCTGAAACACTATCTACAAACGAGTTTGGAGAACTAAGTAATAACAACGATTGTGAAAATAATGACAAATGTAATGTTTCTGATGACGATCAAACTTCTAAAAATTGATTGACTATAGTTTTGTTATACCATTGCCAGCTCTGGAAGTACTGTCGTTATTTCTAAATTCTCTCTGTTGTGTAAAAATATTGAAAACTATAGCGGTAACAAGTTGCAGTGCTGAGCGTGCAATGAGTCAATTGAAAAATTTATTAGGAAGCACAATGATTGGTAATTGGTTTTCATCTCTAACAGTTTTAGAGAGCGAGAGAGACATACTGGAGTCTTTACAATCAAAAAGCATTATTGATCGATTTGCTATGTGTTCAAGCAAACTACAAAGATTGTTAATGACTTAAAGAGACGAGAATTAAATTCGAGTTTATCAGCACACTAATGGTAACTAAAACTTTGCAAAGAAAAAAAAATGTAACCTAAAGCTTATTAAAATCTTAAACAAAGTTAGAGAAAAAAAAAGTTTTTTTATGCTTAACTAAAGTAGCGTACGCTACTATAGTTACACCCATATTGAAGTTCGTGTATTTTAATAATGCCTTTCACAAAGAGACACCATTTTAAAACAATTGCTTAAGTTCAAATAAAACTTGACTTAGTAAACTTAAAAATAAGTGATATTTAAGAATATCGTTCACAGTAACAGCTTTTCTTCAGGGGGCACCTCTAGACTCCACCTTCCTACTTTCCTGCAATGTTCAATATATTCGTATATCCGGATATATAAAATATATGTATCCGGCTAGATATGTAAAAAATTATACCCGGTGCACCTCTAGTATATTAGCGCTTTGAACAAAACGCTTCGCCGTACCAAAAAATGTTTAACCCAAAACTGGAGGGAGGGTGTAGCTTCACGAGGCTTGGAGGAATAGACGCCCTTGCCAGTATTTATAGTCGCCATTAATTTTTGTAATCTTTTATTATTAAAGCTTGACAGATTGCTTCGTAGTTTTGTTTTATTTTTGCTTATTTTTAATTTCCTTTTATGTATATTATAGAGTCGCCCCTATTCGGGTAGGGAACAATTATTAGTTTTTTTGATACACTAATGATTTCACTTGATTTTTAAATTATTTTATTGTATTACCATCTGTATTGTTTTGCAGAGCGCTTGTTTTTAAAAATAAAACCAATCGAAAATGAGCCAAGAAGTACCATGCTTCAGGAAAGATTAGAAATGCTGAGCTTGATGTCTATTGAATCAAATATTCTTTGCAAGATTTTGGTGATATAATAAGCGAATTTATTGGTAAAAGATGTAGGAAAAAATATATTTAAGGGCATATTGTATGGAAAAAATAGCGACATAAATTTTTGTTTTTTTTTCCTATTATTTATTATGCGCATTTAGTGAAAACAACAAAAACAATTTTGTAATTTTACCCAATTACTTTTGTTATAATTTGCGTGCAGACAAAAAGCAAAAATATTATCAAACCAAATAATTTAGCTTTAATAACAAAATCAATTCGGTAAAGCTCGAAAAAGGTTTGGTATATTTTACCAAACAGGTTTGCAGCTTTTACAAAAATTACTTAACCAAACATATTTGCTTAAATTAACAAAACATTTTTTTGGAGTACATCACAAGCCCATATGGCTCCCATACAGTGCCCTAGGACAACTTCCTCTGCGATACCCGCATAGTTTCATATTCAAGCCTGCATAGGTCTTTTACGAGACCCATGCACGTTTGTAGGCTGGGTAAAATTCATTATAAGATTTCGCGCCTATAAAAAAACCATGAAAGCTTAATGTAAAGAATAATTGGTCATACGGTCAAAACGAACATAACATATTTGCACATAAGCCGAATATTAAACAGATTTAGGCAAATATCTAAAATCTTTCTTTCTGCGCTTAGAAAGTTCTTGATTGGCAGGGTATAATAGTTTTGGGTAAATATCTTTTAAACAACATTTTTTTTTGGGTACATTTAAATTTTATATTTTAAAGTACATAGTGAAAGATCTAGCAATAGATCCTACGTTGCTTACGTAAAAATTTTAAAAAAAGAATTGAAGCAATATGTTAAATAAGAAAAAAGTTGACAATTTTTACTCAAATTAACACCTAAATCAAATTATATATCAAAAAGTTAAACTATCACCAAATAACGTCAAATAAATTAAATTAAAAAGCAAACAAAAATGAACTCATAAACATCGAACAGTGTAATAAAAACTATTTTGTTAAAATGATGACAAACTTTAAATGTAATATTAAAACAGTATTATATTTATAAATAAAATAAAAATTATTGGAAAGACAATTTTTAATAAATCAAATACAACAATTCTAACTAATCTAAAACTTGATTGCTGAAACAGCAAAAAAAAAAAAAAAACTTAAAAAAAAAAAATTCACGAAAAGTAAATATAAATAAGCAATTTAAACTTAAATAATGAATTTTTAAATAAATTGAAATTTAAGTTTCATGTTAACTAATGATCTAAAAATTCTTTAACTCAAAGTCGTCATTTGATTAACGAAATAAATTTTTTTAATCAACTGTCCAGCCCACGTACAACATTTTTTGATTAAATTATTAAGGATTTGTCTCATAACTTTTTACGTTTCTAAAAAAAAATGTTTATGTACTTAATTTTTATTTTATGTGAATTATAAAAATTATTCAATATTATAAATATTTCTTACATACATTACAATTATTAACATTATAAAAAATAAACATTAGAAATATATTATTACATAGAAAATATTAGAAAATATATTACGATATAATGGGGTAGTTATATTTCATTAAAGTACAGTTGCGTAGCTATAAATTTAAACGATTTTTTTTTAACATTATTATTGTTGGAACGTAGATTAAAGGATGCAAATATGGAATACCAATAATATTTAGATGCATTTTTTTATAAAAATAAAATTGATATTTTTATTTTTTAATTTATAAGAGTCAGTAACATTTATTTATATGTATATACAAATAAAATGAAGAAATATACATTTATTTCTGAAGAAAACAATATTATCAATATATCATATATCATTTTCTAAAATGAACAATTTTAGAAAATGAAATATGGGGTTACAAATATCGAATCGGTATACTAATAATAATTATACGTAAAAAAAAAAAAAAAAAAAATTATTAATTCGTTTATTTGTCTCATTCAGCATCGCACTTCTTCCATAACTTGAAAACGTCACTATTTCTGCAGTATTATTGGCAACAATAACAACGTTTACTATTTCTATAGCATTATTGGCTTCATAATTGTCTTGACTCAAAGAAAAGTTGTCAAGATTACATTCAATAAAAACATTTTGGATTTGTAAAATTTTTGTTTACAGTTAAAGACTCTTTTAACTTTAAAACTTGCTCGTGTTTTGTCTAACCAGTTACTTGTAAACTTTTCATAAAATAAGCAAATGCTCTAAAACTTTTAACCAATCCTACTACTACAAGAATTAAATAAAACTTCAACGCTGCAAAAATGCTTGCTGATAACTGGTAGCTGATAGAAATAAATGATTCAACAGGTTTACAATCATGGAGCGAAGAAGGAATGGAAGCTAATAATAAGTGTCACATATACCTTAAGGTAAAGTTCTCAAAAAAAAAATCAAACAGTAAATATAGTAAATTGCTAAAAGCGACGTTGGATGTGGTCTGACCTATTAGTTGCAAAAAAATGGAGCAAAGAGAGGTCATTTTTAAAATTCTTATTAAATAGAGGACATTCTGAACACTCATGTGTAGATATACATAAATTGACGATCTTATAAACAAGCTTTTTGTTTGAAGCTTTTTTAAAACGTGTAATAGTTGAACCTTTACAATTTAAAACATGTGCAGTTTTTCGAAAATAACTCCTTTGACTTGAACCTGTGGTAATTTAAATCTTGTTTTTAGTCAAAATGGAGAGCTAGTGAGGCCAGTTTTAAAAAAAAAAAAATCCCTAAAGTTGTAGTTTTTGGTATCAAATAAATTGTATGTTACAGTGGCATAGCTAGAAGTCATAAAATATATTTTTAACAAAATATTTTAAATTTTATAACTGCTTAAAATGAAATTAGAGATTAAGCAAGATCTGCGTATATTAATATCGAATAGCAAAACCCTGGGTTAACCACAGAAGTTAAACATAAGATTGTTGAAATAGTCTAACACTTGTTGACAGATGCACTGATATATATTGTTGGACTATTTGAATTATTTCAGTGACTATACATTGATATCTACTTTACAGCATTTTTTTGTGTAAGTTGTTCACTAAACTGTAAAAACAAATACTTTTTATTAACTAATTTTTTAATATTATATAATATTAACTAGTGTGATGTTTAACTTATCGTATTAATTGTTACAATAAATAAAATTGTCATTAATTGTGAAGATTATCTAATAGTGAAGGTTATGTTAAGATGAACGTAAATATTTATCTAAATAACAATTATTTACTCCTGTTTACAATGAGTTATTTAGACTTAATAATATTTTTAAGTAAATAAATAGTAAACTTACTTGACATACGTAATATTTACTTACATAAAGTTTAATTAATTTGTCTAGTTTTTATACTTTAGACCAGGGGAGGCCACAATAAGGCCCGCGGGCCGTATCGAGCTTTCAGCAACCATTTGTCCGGCCTTTTAGTTACATCAATATTTGTAAATAACATAATCGCCAGAGACTAATTAACAAAGAAATGTAAAGTTTACAAATTCTTTATAAAATATTTCCAATTTTCTTTCTTTTTTTCAAATTTAGACAAAATAGCATCTTCTTCAACACAACGAAAATTGAAAAAAAATGTTGTGCATTTAATAGCGAATGGTAAAACAAAATACTTTTTTGGTTAACTCAACTTTGTTTCCAGTGTATAAAGAATAAAATTTAAGGAAGCACTATAACTAAATCATTCAAATAATAAAACATTCAAAAACTTATACTCTGTCTACAAGGTACAGAGAAAAAAAGCAAAAGTATTGAAACATAAATTGTCCAACTGACAACAAGATGCAAAAGGGGATTACCTAAATATAAAGTGCTTCTGTTGCAAGCTATGAAGGAATTCCTTTTTTTATCTAAAAATTGAAAACCATGGGATATGGAATTTATTAAGGAATCTTTTGAAAATGTGTTTTAATTTGAAAAGATATTTTAATTTGCCATGCAAAATTTAAAGTTTAGAATAATAATTTACTCTCAACATAAACAATAACACAAAGGACAGGTGATTTTGCTAATGATCTGAGTTTGTCAGTGGCAGAAAAATTAAAGCATTGCAGTATTATTTGATAGTTACTGATAAATAAATCAATATATATAAGAAACTGCTCAATTCGATATTTCTTACCGTGGTATTGATAAAGGCTCTTTCGTTACTGAAGAGCTACTTGATGTTTATCTTATCAAAGGCATAACGAAAGGAAAAAACCATTTGCTGTTCATTAAGAGACTTTTTAAAAAGTTTAACTTATAACAGATTAATTTCAACTGCAATAGATGGTAGAGGCCTAATGATTGGAAAAAATATTGTTGTTTTCAGATTAAAAAACAAAATAAAAGAAAACAATTGTCATTAACCTGCATTGTACTATTCATCAGCATAACTTAACAGCAAAGTCTTTAGATTTGAAAGACTTCAAATCGTTAATAGTTAAAACAATAAATAGCAATTAGTCCAATGCTTTAGGAAGTAGGCATTTCAAAGTAAGGTAAACTTTTAGCTTTATGAAAATTCCAGAATTCTTTTTCCTAAGAAAATCATGGAAAATTATTTTTTTGAAAAAATATACAGCTGACTAATTGACGAAGGTATGTGGTTATATTTTGGTACGTTGGTAAAGAGAATTCTCTAAAATTAAATATAATATCTTAGTTTTACCTTAATCAACCTGCAAAGCGTAATAATTTTTAAAAATAAAATGTCGACAATGGTTAAGAAATCAATACTTTATACTTACAATCTTCTGTTACAAAACATTTATAAAATTTTCTTTTTCTGCACTTTTTTGCAATATCAATAATAGATTCTTTAACTATGTTACACTGTTCAGGTGAGGCAATTTTTTTTTTACATGCTAAATTTATATTATTAAAACAAACTTTAACTTTTCTGTTTTTTCAATGAAACTATTTTTTTTTGAATATTTATTTGCTTGTGGTTTACAAATGACCAAAAATGTTTTGAGTAACTGGGCCATACAATATATGTTGTCTTTTAAAGTACCCTAGCGTTGTGGTGTTGTTTGCTAATAATTGATACTTAACTGAAGCTATAGCAGAATATGTTGAAGTATCAAGATTTTTCCTTTCTTTTCTTTTTCTTGTTTTTAATATTTTTGTATCAGAAATGTCAGATAAACTCCTCACTTGCATTTTATAATTAATTCTTCTTGATAGTAACAATTGACAACATAAACTTTTGTTAACTTTTAGAACAGAATTTACATCAATTAACTTCTTATGCAAAAAAGTTAATTTGAATAAATTAAAAAAAAAAGAAGAAAAATTAATACTAAAATCGATCTCATAAAAATTTCAGTTAAAGAAAACATATTTGCTTAAATGCAAACATTGTTATACTTAAATTTTAAAAGCCAATAGCAGAAACATCTACAAATTTTTAAAAAATTAAAGGGATTTTAGACGATTTTTAGAAATTCTTGGAATTCTCGGAAAAAACTCCTTTATGATTGATGTTTAATGCAGTTATGTTTTAAGAGAGGTGTGTTATTACCGAAATTTGATGGTGTTTTACAAATAATCTGATCAAAATAAGTATAGCAACTTAGTTGATAAAGCTAAAATAATGGGTGTCTTGTTTAGTAGTATATACTTGTGTAAAAGTGTGTTTTCCTAGACAAAATTTACATTATCTAAAATAAGATCTGTATTGACAGATAACAGCTTGCTAATTACTTTAGGTATCATAACCAGTCAGTTAACAATAAAACTATAAGAAAAAAAGGCAGATTACCAATAAACTATTATTTATAATGTACCTACTATCTAGCTATGGTATTTGTGTATGATATTTCTCTGCTAGAATAGTTTAATTAATTCAATATTTTTAAGAAAGAAATATTTATAACACAGTATTGTTTTATTAAACATTTAGAATATTATTTTAACAATAAATTTTTAAATACATTAAAAATGAGAAAAGTGATGTATTGAAAAGGAAAATTAATGCTGTACATACTTGATAGAATTCAATTTCAAGTTGAACGGTACAGTTTTGTTGAACTTCTTATAAAGGTTTTGTATCTTAAAAACAATTAGTTGTTAAACAATCAAATATTAATGAAAAGAAAATATTAGTAAGATATTGGTTAAAAATAAGTTAAAATAAATACTGCAGTTTTAATTTTTTCTTCTATTAGTTTATATACTGCATAATCTTCATCTGTGAAAATAATACCAAAGTTAACTGTCACATCTAAAAGCATATACAAAATTATTTTTCAGGTTAAAAGGATAATATATATTTTATTTTAAAAAGTTAATAGATAACAAAGATCTAAAGTTACAAATAGAGAGATTGACAATAGAAAAAAGAAGAACTTGGAAGGAGAAAAAAAAAAAAAAAATCAACAACAACAAAAAAACCCTTATCTCTTTGTTTAAAATACATTTTTTTGGGTGGTGGAAGAAATCAAAAGATAAATTTATTGGTAAATAAGTTATAATGTTTCTAAACTCCAAAAAGGTGAATACTAAAATTCAAAATTTTGTTCCAATAAAATGTCTTTTTTATATAATCATTTTCTAAGTGACCTATTTATAATTTTAATTTAATATATGTCAAGAAGTTAAATACACCGAGAGTTAGATTTTAGTTAAGCAGTATAAATACATATTAGAGTATTATTATTAAATTAAAATATTGTATTATTAAAAATAAAAAGAGTTTTACTAACAAAATAATCCTGCTCCTAATTTCGCTTGAACAGAAATGTACTTAATGAGTACTATATCAATCCTTCATCTTCTAGGATTAAATCTTACGTCCGATCTTTCTTGGAAACCATATATCAAATCCATCGCAAAATTAGCATCTGCTATGGTTGCATCTCTTTATCGTCCTCTACAATATCTTACTTTGGATTCTATTTTTTATCTCTATAAATCCCAAATCCGTCCTTGTATGGAATACTGTAGCCATATCTGGGGTGGATATTTTAATGATGCCCTTTCTCTTTAAGACAAGGTGCAAAAACGCATTGCAAACATAATTGGACCTGCTCTTGCAGCCAACCTCCAACCATCATCACATCATTGTAATGTTACTTCTCTATTTCTTTTCTGAAAATACTATAATGGGCACTGCTCTAAAGAGCTAGCGTCTCTTGTGCCATCTATTAAAATTTAATCTCGTGTTATTCGTCATTCAATTAAGTCTCATCCTTTTTCTGTGACTGTTCCTAAATGCTCCAAAAACTCTTATTTGTCTATTTTTTTACTGGCACATCGGTTTTTTGGAATTCTCTTCCTTTATCTTGCTTTCCTGATTCATGTAATTTGCAATTTTTATGCAAAAATCACGATGAAACAAGTTTCATTATGATATTTGCATACAGAAATATATAAACGTAAAAAATAAATAGAAATTTAGTGTGTAGCTATTAGCAGGCCTCGGCAAGAGTAAATGAGAAAGAGAGCAGAGAAAAGCTCTCCTAAAATTAACATGACGAGCCATGCAAGCTGCTCCTGTAAATTGCTTTTTATGAGAGCTGTTTATTTATATAAAAATTGGTTATTAAATACAAAATTTGGTTTTATACTTGTTACAAGAATGTTTGCAACATTATTGTTACAATAGCACACACATAACAAGTGTCATTTATTGCAACGTGAAAAACTCTTTAAACGTAAAAATTCATTTTTTGCAAAAACCGTGCCTATTTATTATCCACTTAATTAAATTTTTTTAACTTTGCATTTTTCATTTTAGTTACAATGATAATTATACTTTTGAGAGAAAAAAAATACTTTTGTAAAAGCTGTAAATTGCTCCTGTTAAATGTTTTAGGGGAGTGTGGGGGAGAGCAAGAGCTTAAGCTCTCGCTTCCCGCCAAGGCCTGTATTAGGATCTATTTTGATAGCCCCTTTCAACAAAGGTGTAAAACTTGTCCAAAAAAAATAAAAATATAGTCAAATACAGACCATACATTTTATATAATTCCTAATTCCATTAAATTCTTAAAAATCATAACTAGCAGCTATTGTGTTAGTGCATGCCTTACTTGAATAAAAACTTAGTTTATTTTTATATATAAACTTATAACCAAATTTTTTTTTTGACATTTTGATCAGTTTATTAAGAGTAAAAACTGGATCATGAATAATTCAGCCAGACAATGAACTCAATACTACAGTATAGTTGCTTAGAGTATGCTCGTTGTTGTTCTTGTTGTGGGCAAAGTTAAGTTTAAAAGACGCTGCTATGTAGATCAAGTTTGCTGTAACTGCAAACAATATCTCATTAAAAAGCAACATATAAATGCAGTCATTTAAAATTAAAATTTTGTAAATGCAAAATTATTTTACATTGAAATTATGTAATTTTAATGTATTTAGCACATAAGATAAATAATATTAGGCATAACTGCAAACAATTTCTTATTCAACAGTATACCAATCAAACAAAAAAACCCACACTGCATTTTTTACAGATGTTACTTATTAGTTACAGATATAGACAAAGAACCATGTGAGAAGTTCTTTGTAAACTGGTTGGAGACGAAGGGTAATTCAAGGCGATTGTTTATCATTTTGAAACTTATTGTTTACTAAAGGATCATTGTTCAGCCCTTTCCTACTTGCTTCTTTATATTAACTATATACCTGATCAAATAAAGGATTTTTTGAATCAACTAATTTTTAATAGGATTTAAAAACTGGTTGCTAATACTATTAAATTTAATTTTACAAATTTTAAATCGGAATCAAATTAAAAACTAAAACAAAGGTATAAATAATAAACTCAAAAACTAAAACAAATATATACACAATAAAAAGATATTAATATTAGCAATAATTTTTTAAAAATTATGAAAAAGCACACAAAA